>NC_056036.1:25260366-25559011 GCF_004379255.2 Salvia splendens | reverse complement strand
ACGTTTTTTTTTTTTTTTTTTTTTTTTTTTTTTTTTTTTTTTTTTTTTTAATCAAACACCTCTACGGTGGAGGGTTCGTGGGTCCCTCATCCCTATATTTCCACAAGAGATAATTACAAGGCGTGGCCACACCCAAAAGTGGTGTGCCGTAACAAAATCAAGAGTAGTATGCGGTCCGATCCCACAAGGTTCGGACCTCATCATACTCCTTTCCAAAATACAATTAACCACAAAGCTAGTCACTATTGTCTCCCGTCGTCTCATGATCAACTTTGATGCCCGTCCCCGTCTAGGTTTCGGATGTGCGACACTCCCATCTCGTCCAATCTAACCAAGTCCAATAGTTCTCTCGGTGCTGAGTTGTAGTGCATTCGTAGGCCACTGTCTTGGACTAGCCCCATTTTCGCAAGGAAGTCCGCCGCTTTGTTCCCCTCCCTGTGTATGAAGGTGGCTCGGAATTTGAGTTGGCGTTTGAGAATGGTTAGTTGCGCCACCGCTTGCCGAGCGAGTGCCGGCCCCCATCCCGTCCCATTGACCAATTTGATTGCTTGCTCTGCATCTGACTCAATCCAGATTGGTAGGCCGTATTCCTTGGCTATATTTAGCCCGTGAATCATGGCCAACAGCTCCGCTTCTAACGCCGAGTGGGCTTCAAGGGGTGTGCTGACGGCGACGAGCATCTTACCCGAGTGGTCTCGAATAATCCCGCCAGCCCCTGTACTGCCGTTCGCTTCATTATAGGAGCCATCCGTGTTGAGCTTTATCCACGGCTGATCCGGGGGGTTCCATTTGATTGCCATGGCTAGGGGTAGCGCCCTGATTGCCGCCGCTTGTTGAGGAATATTGATTCCAAGTTTAACTCCCTTCCAATGTTTCGGCTTCAAGCTTCCATTAGACATAGCATTTCGAATGAACATGTGGACCTGCCATACCACGTTTTGTGGTTTAAACTGTGTGCCTTGGTGGCGGCTCCTGTTTCTCTCCGACCAATAAACCAAAGGATGAGGTATGGAGTGGCTCGGCTAAGATGTTTCTTGTTCGGCTGTTGGCACCTTCGCGCCCACACTTCGATTCTCGTAGGGATTGTGTCATTGATATGGATGCGTGGGAACGGGCCTGTGAACCAGCCGTCGAACTCACTCCATACTCTGCGAGCTCCATATCCCTGGATGAAGAGGTGTTGGAGTGACTCAGTGTTCGGTCTGTGGGGGCAGCATTGGCACTTAGAGGCTAGCTCAATCTCCCGCCACTGAAGTTTCGTGTCAACCGGCACCCGATTGGAGAGAAGCCTCCAGATAAAGATGGCTATTGAGTTGGTGAGGCCTACCTTCCAAACGTCCCCCAAACCATGGATGATCGGGTTTCGTCCTCGAAGTGTGTCCCATGTCGAAGCCACCGTGAATTCCCCATGCTTAGAGAGGTTCCACCTCGGGATATCCTGTTCGTCATGGAGGATCGGTGTATTAATGATGCCATCGATAACATGCTGAGGGAGGCCGGCCTGATTGTGAAGGAGTTGAAGCTTGGGCACATCCCAACCACCATTTGTAATGAACTCCGAGACCCGGGTGGTTGGTCTTCCCCTATCATCAAGACTAAGTTCCCTCAGAGGGCTATTGCCAAGCCAAATGTCATCCCAGAAGTAGATGTCCCCTTGTCCCACTAGCCATCTCATGTGCGGTTGCGCGAGGGGCCATGCTCTTGAGAGCCTTCTCCACGTAGGGCTACTCCTGCTCGGCAATCTCAAGGTGAGCGGTGTGGAGTTGGAGCAATATTTTGCCATCATGTATCTTGCCCAAAGGGAGTTTTGCTCCCGAAATCGCCACCAAAGTTTGATATTGAAAGCGTGGAGGACCTCCATAGTTTTTCGGATCCCAAGGCCTCCTTCATCAGTGGGCCGGCACATTTGTTCCCATCCAATCCAATGGGTCCGCTTCTTTTCATTCGTAGACCCCCAAAAGAATCGGGCCATTTGTTGATCAAGTTGCTTGAGGGTACCGGCCGTGGGCTCGACGGCTTGAAAGATGTGCAAGGGGATCGCTTCAAGAGTGCTCTTAATCAACGTAAGCCTTCCTCCAAAGGATAGGTGACGGTGTGCCCATCCTGAGATCCTTCTTGCAATCTTTTCCCGTAGAAAGAGGAACATGTCCGTGCGCTTGACACCACGGTAGATAGGGACACCGAGATAGAGAAAAGGAAAGGCCCCTCTAGAGAAGCCTCCTTCCGCCTGGATCGAGTTTGCCCAATGTTCATGGGCCTCGGCAATATAGAAATTACTCTTGGCGAGGCTGACTTGTTGGCCGGAGACTCTTTCATATTTTTCGAGACAGGCTCTTAGCCGGCGCATAGGATTTGCCGCCGCTTGAGTGAAGATGATAATGTCGTCCGCATAGGCTAGATGGCTGATCTCCATGCATCTCCGGGAGGCTTTGAACGTCATGTCCTTTTGGCCGAGGATGAGCTTATCTAATGCTCGGGACAGGTAGTCCGCCGCGATTACGAACAGAGCGGGGGAGATCGGGTCTCCTTGCCGAAGTCCTCGAGTTGATCTAAAGAAGCCCGAGGGTGCCCCGTTAACAAGGACCGAGAACCAGCAACACCCAATACACCTCTCCATAAGTGAAATCCATGAATCCGGGAAACCCATACGGCGTAAAACTTTGAAGAGGAATGGCCATTGGACCCTATCATAGGCTTTAGCCATGTCAATCTTTACTGCCACATTAGGCGCTGGGGAGCATCTAGCAAGCTCATGGAACATCTCTTGAGCCAGAAGTGCGTTGTCGTTAAGGAGCCGACCTTTGACAAATCCACTTTGGTTTGGGGAGATGACCTGTGGGAGGAAAGGAGAGAGTCGAGAGGTGAGTACCTTGGTAATGATCTTGTTTAAAACATTGCAGAGACTGATGGGTCGGTAGTCGGTCCATGACTCCGGCGAAGCCTTCTTTGGGATAAGGACTATGCTTGTGGCCGTGATGCTCCTCGGCAGGAAGGCCCCTCTGAAGAACTGTCTGATTGCGTCCACTACCTCCGGCCCCACAATAGGCCAGCAGGCTTGATAGAAGGTGGCCGAGAAGCCGTCGGGTCCGGGTGCACTATCTCCGGAAATGCAAAAGGTGGCACTCCTGACCTCGTCCGCACTTGGAGCATCTGCGATGTCAGCGAACTGCTCGGCTGAGTGGACCTGCTGGATTAGGTCGAGGTCTGGATCTTCAAGTGTCGGATTGTTGGGGGCAAGGAGTTGTTGGAAGAACTCCACTGCGGACTTTTTAATCTCGGCTTCCTCGGTGAGCTCCTGCCCATTGACACGTATTGAATGGATGCGGAGACGAACCCTCTTTTGTTTCACCCAGCTTTGGTAGAACCGGGTATTTTTGTCTCCCTCGGCAAGCCACCTCAAAGCTGCCTTCTGTCGCCAAAAATCTTCTTCCATTCTCAGCAAAAGGATGTACTCGGCAATGTGTTTGTTGATCGCTGTCCTGTGATCCGGGGTCGGCCTTGCTTCGAAACAAGATTGGGCCAAAGCAATTTCTTCCTCCTTTTCTTTTAGATTAGCATGGATGTTTCCAAAAACCTCTTTGTTCCACTCCTTAAGGGCCTTTTTAACTCTGGCCTGCTTGATTTGAATGTTTAGGATTCCACCCGCCCCCGTGGGCTCCTCCCATGCTTTTTGCACTACGGCCATGAATCCTTCATGTCGGATCCACATGTTCTGGAACCTGAAAGCCTTGGCTCCAGCGGATGTGTTCATCTTCGTGCACCTGACAAGAATTGGTCCATGGTCCGAGGCAATCCGGGGGAGGTTCGTAACCCGAGTAGCCTCGAAGGTCTTAGTCCAATCCTCGCTGACAAGCACTCTATCCAACCTTTCAAAAAGGCCATTCTTGGCCCAAGTGAATGCCGCTCCATCAAAACCAGGGTCAAGCAGCCTACAATCTTCCGTTGCCTCCGCAAAATCTACCATCTCGGCTTGCCGGTTGGTATCACTTCCGACTCTGTCTTGGTGAGATAGCATGGTGTTGAAATCGCCACCGATGATCCAAGGTGTTCCCTCAAGAGGCCCGGCAATCTCTCTCATCTTGTCCCATAGGTGATGTCTTTCAGCCCTTGTACATTTGGCGTACACGGCTGAGATGGCCACCGGCCTAGCAAGGCGGTGGGATTTGAGGTACCCGTGGAGAATTTGTTCCGAGTCAACCTCAATATCAAAAGTGGACCCCTCTTCCGCAAACATCCAAATCTTCTCGTTCATGTTCGAACCAATGAAGGACAGCCCCAAGGCCTTAGAGAAACGGTCCGGGTCCGGTTGTGTGAGCGGTTCCATTATTGCAAGAAATAAAACATTATGACAACCAATTAGTCTTTTCAGAACGTTTTGAGTGGGCGCATTCGCGATCCCCCTCACGTTCCAAAACATGAGATTGTACGACATTATTAACAAGAAGGGTGCGTACCCAAAGAGGTTGAAGGCCCTCCTTGATAGTCAGTACGGTGTTGCTCTTTGTTCGGAGCGACCTCCTCGGCGTCCTCGGCCGAACTGTTGCCTCCTAACTTCTCGGCCCCCACATGCAATTCCATAAGGTCTTCGTCCGCATCCCCACAATTCTCAACATCAAATTCTCCGTTCTCCATGAGAGTATAATATTGGTTAGTGCTCATGTGGTTCTTTGCCGAGAAGAACCCACGCCCCCTTGTCAAAGCATGGCGCGCGCCTCCTCTCGGATTCCCTCGCCGAACTGGTGAGACCAAGCTCCTCGCATTGGGGGAGCCCCACTCCACGTCCATGTTCCCACGTGGGTGTTGGTGGTTCGTTGGTGGGATGCAATGGATTCCCCCGGTTCGGTGGGGACTTCCCAATCTCGATCCCGGCAATAAGCCCGGCATTCTGAGTTCCGGAGGCTCGGTCCGCTCCCCAAAGTAGAGTCACCCTTGGGGTTCGGTCCCTCCAGGGAGTATCACCGGAGTCCTCCCCACTTTGTTTTGTTATTGTTTGGTCGATCACCGGCCTTGCCTTGCTTCTTCCCCTGATGTTTCCATTCGTTTGCGAGCTGGAGGCATTCTTCCCCATATCTTGCTTCCCCTTCTCGGTCTGTCTCTCGGGTTGTGGCTGTTTTGGCGGGCCGTTGTGGTAGTTTCTCTTTGGCGGCCGTTCCTTCTTGCCCGTCGCATAGCACACCTCACTTGCATGGCCGACATGTTTGCATTCTCGGCAATATGATGGTATCTTGTCCCCATCGGACTCGCTTGCACCGTTTCTCGCCCACCAAGATCGAGGATTATCTCTTCGGTAGGTGGTTTTGTGATGTCTATCTCGACGCAAATTCGGGCAAATGAAAGCCGAGTCTTGTTTGCCGTGGCTCGATCAATTTGTATTGGATTGCCGAGAAGCTTGCCGATGGCGGAATAAGGCGGATTGGTCGAAAAGATGAATGGGGAGGCCAATTAGGTTGCACCAAATTGCCGCAATGGGGGACTCGCAGTAAGCATCAAAGTCCGGGGACCATTTGAAGACCCCTCATCGGGTGTCGGTCAATGAGCCAAACGGGCGTACCCCTTGGGCCTCCAAGGATTCGGGCATAGTCCGCCAAGTCCTCGCATTGAATGAGAATATGTTTAGCATTAATGTACTTCCAACTAAATCCACACCGAAGTTTAATATTTTCGAGGGTCTTTTGGATTTTGCAGTCCCGTAGGGATAGAGTGAGAGAACTTACCCACAATGGCGTGTCCCATGCTCTCAGCAAGCTTTTGAGTTTCCGCTCCGGAGAAGTAAATGGCCGGGATGCCGTCGGACACTGAAGCAAATCCAATGTTCTGGAGCTTATCCGGTTCAAAGGCTTGGGGGCCGGTAGGGTCCGTCGAGCCTTTGAGCATGTCCGCCATCGTTTTCGGCCGACCGGGGTGGCTTGCGGCGCCTTCATCACCCGGCCTTGTAGAGTGTTACTCGCCGAGCCCGACGGGGGTACCCCTAAGCAAGTCCGCCATCGATTTCGGCCACGGCGAGGGCCCCGGTGTAGCTTCTACCCCCCCAAGTTGATTAACTACATTCGGCCCTTGTGTTGCGGCATCCGTCGCGGACTTAGGTGTGTTTCCATTTCTCTTCGGATTGTTGAGTTCGGCTTCTCCATTCTCGGTGTGGATCTTCTCGGCACCTACGTTGCCGTTGTGTGCCCTTCTCGGGCTTTTCCATTCTCGGCTTTTCGGCTTTTTCTTTCTCGGTGTGGATCTTCTCGACTTTTTCCTTCTCGGTGAGGGTCTGTTCGGCATCATCCATAGGCGTATCGTTGGGTGTTGGTGTGTCCTCTTGTCACTGCGACCTTCTCGGCACTAGGCGTGGCCTTGTTCGTCGTCTCGATAAAAGGCTTTTCTCGGTAGACGTTAGGGTTCGACTTCGGTCGCGGCTGGCCGAGCTCCGCACTGTAATGTTCCGAACTAGCCTCAAACGTAGCTCGGAGCTTGCTAGTTCGCCCTCGTTCGAGAGGGGAAAGTCCTCAAGAGAGGGTCCATTTCCATCCCGAGGTGTGTGTGTGACACTTTGCATGCATCCCGAAGAGTTTAGGGGGAACTCCAGTGGTTTGTGACCGGCCGTAATGAGAGGTTGCGCAACCAATGTGTCTAGCATCTCCGCCGAGTCCAAGGCGGCTAAGTGGATGATTTCGGCCTTTGTTGGTTGCGTTGGGGCCTCCACGACAATCGTCTCACGTGAGCTCTTGGGACGGAAAGGAGTTTAGCCCACTTTCGGAAGGAGGTTTTGGTCTCCAAGCCAATTCGGGAAAGTTGGGTTGCTGCAAAAAGGAGCTAGATTTTTGTTGTTTTGGGGGCTCAACGGATGCATTGGGGCCAGCATCACGTGGTGTTCCGAAGTGGCAAGGCGCCAAGGAACTTTCGGAAAGTGATTTTGTTGTTGTGCCCATTTCGGGCAAGTTGACTAGCGCGTCCACCCAGGCCTTTTGACCCATGCTAGAGCCATCTCTCTCCGAGCAGCCATCATGTGGGGGGTTGTGCTCTCCTCCGTCACCGGTCCCCGCGTTTGCGCCGGCCGCAAGGTCATCAGCCGGAGCGTATCAACAGTTCTGGCGCCGGCAAGTTCTTCATTAATCTTAGCTTCATCTTCACCGTTGGGATTAGGGGAGGGCTCCATCGACGTCGGGAAGATGGGGCCTTTGCATTTTGGGCTTCCGGACCGGCGAGCTCCCTTCGGCCCCGAAATCAATCTTCTTCCTAAGTTGCTTGTCCTCCGGCATCGGTGAGGGTACGAACCTTTTCCGACCAGTGCCTTTGGTGGGAGGGGCTGGTGTACTTTTCCGTGCCTTCACCTTCATTTTCAAAGTTTTCCTCGCCACTTTCCTGCAGGGAAAAATTATGGAGGGAGACTCCTCCGACGTGAAAGTCATTGGCTGGTCCGAGAGAGGGTCCTCGGCCGGCCGGAGGACCATTAGCTGGTCCGAGATGGTGCGCGGTTCTTCGGACTCCGGGGGGGGATCCGGCAGGCGCTCCGGCATGATCGAGAGAGTGAGTCGAGTCACCAGCCGCTCCGGAGCTTTGTTCGTGCCTTAGCCAAAGGAGTGGGTTGGTTGGTGAGAATCCGAGGTCGGGAGGGTGGTGGGTGGCTGGTGGAGCGGGGGCGTGAGGGGGACCGTCGACAGTGGTGAGCCGAGCGAGAATGGGGTGGGCGGCGATGTGGGAACTCAAAACGTGGTGGGGGATTCTAGAGAGAAGGGAGAGCGTCTCTCTCTAACTTACAATTCCTTTTTTCCCCATCTAAAGTCACTTATTTAACATAAAATGTAACTAAAAAAGACCCTTCATTTTGACTACTCCAACTTGGACGAAAATGCATCATGTATCATCAATTTGGGCCTCCAAAATATGATATGTAGTGCCTCCAAACTTCATGCCTTGGGCTGCCCACTAACTTGAATAATATTCACCACTTGGGCCAATGTAGAATGGTCTTGGAATTGGGTTTTTATTTCAGCAACTAAAAGCAACATGGACTCCTTTATCTTCTTAGCTCTAGATCTTGTAATTGGCCCACTTTGAATGATCAATGGATCCATCTTCTTGTCCTTGTAGATCAGCTTGGGTGTGTCTCCATCATTTGCATCTAGGGTTCATTGTATCTCACTGTTTAGGTATAAACATGTCCATCAACCGTATGATTTGCAGCTTACTGCAAACAATGATTGCATGTTCGGTCTCTTAAATGGGATTTTAGACACAATATCCTGCATCACAGAAATTTGTTTCAAATGGAAATAATTTATCTGGCTTGATGCTAATGTATGCTTAGAAAAATAACTCCTGACCGGTGCATCTATTTCATAGATGATATGTTTCATTATATTGAGGATGGCGCCCTTCCTGTGCTGGAGAGTCTACCTACGGAACAGGAAGTCAAAAAGGTAGTTTTTTTAATAAATGTAGATAGTGCGTCGGGGCCGGACGTTTCTCCTCCCTATTTTTTCCAAACCTGCTGGTATCTTGTTGGTACTGATGTTACTGAAGCAGTCATTGATTTTTTAAAGGTACCCAGATGCCAAGAGGCTTGGCGGAAACCATGATCATTTTGATACCTAAAAAGGAAAATCCCACTATGTGGTAGGAGTTTAGGCCAATAAGCTTGTGCAACGTATCAAACAAAATCATCTCAAAGCTCTTGGCTATGAGGATGGTGCCCTTACTCCCTGCTCTCACTGTCCCAAACCAGAGTGGATTTATTAAAGACCGTCTCTTGAGTGATAATACTCTGTTGGCTCAGGAATTGTTCCATGAACTTTGGAATTGCAACCCTTCACCAAATCTGGCCCTTAAGCTAGATTTGGCTAAGGCTTATGACCATGTTCAATGGTCGTTCTTGTTAAAGGTGTTAAGGAAAATGGGTTTCTCGAAGATGTGGCTGGGGATGATTGAGAGATGTATAAGTATAAACCCGTGCTGGTTCTCAATACTCATAAACGGATCCCCAGCTGGATTTTTCAAATCATCACGGGGGCAGATTACCTTTCTAGAACTTTGGACCGCCTTATTTTGGGGAACAAGAAGATGAGGTACTGCACGGCTAGATATTCAATGGAAGTATCTCATCTTGCTTATGCGGATGATATTATTATCTTCACTCAAGCTAGACGGGCTTCTCTCAAACATCTCAAGGACTGCCTCAAGCATTACATGGAAGTGTCAGGGCAAAAGATTAATGAGGCAAAGAGTTGTTTCTACATTGATAAGAAGCATGTGGGATGGGCGGCGGATGTCACTTCTATTGAAGGATTTCAGCAAGGTAGCCTCTCTTGCACTTATCTAGGAGTTCCCATTTTCCGTGGATGGAAGAAGACTAATCTGTTTATGTTTATTCAGGATAAGATCTCACATAAGATTCTTTGTTGGTGCCATAGACACCTTTCTTTTGGGGGTAGGCTCACCTTGGTTAAAAGCATTCTTGAAGCTATTTCGGTACACATTTTCCAAGTCCTTGAGCCAACAAAGGGAGCTCTCAGAATCCTGGAACAAGTCTTGGCCAGGTACTTTTGGGCTTCTTGCAACACAACGGCTAAAACCCACTGGATTAAGTGGAGGGATGTCTGCAGACCCACTTCAGAGGGAGGCCTTGGCTTACGGGGCATGGCAGACACTGTTGAATCCTATAGCTACAAGTTGTGGTGAAGATTCTAGGAGCAAAACTCATTATGGGCACAATATATGTACATGAAATATTGGTCAATCTCATATTCTTTAAATATTTATAGGTCCAGCAGATTCAGCCCTATTTGGAGAAGGATGTTCAAGGCTGGGGTTAAATGCCAAGGCCTCATCAGATTGATGTTAGGAGAAGGCAAGATTAGATTTTGGGATGATACTTGGTTAGAATATCAGCCGATTAGTGCCTTTTGCTCAAAGGCAGGGATTCCACCGTTTGTAAGAGTGAATGAATTCTGGACAGATACTAGATGGAAGAAGGATGATGTCCTTGATCTGCTGGATGAGTGGGGTGTGCCGAGAGAGGTGACTGAGAGAATCATGAACTTACCGATTAACACGGAGGCTGAGGACATTGGCCGCTGTGCCTTGACTCCACATGGCAATTTTACCGTGTCCTCGGCCTGGGAACTTATAAGAAACAAAGGAGAAAAGATGGAGGTGTATGAGTTCATTTGGGGAAAAGGCATTAGCCCTACAATATCGGTGTTTCTTTTGGAGACTCTTAGCAAACCAGATTCCCGTGGATGCAAAAGTGCAATGGAGGGGAGTGTCCCTTGCCTCAAAATGCCGCTGTTGCTCAAAACCAGATATGGAGACAAGGATTCACCTTTTTGTGAATGGTGTGAAGCAGCAACTTGTGTGTGGAAGCATTTCTTGAGATGGTTTCCACAAGCTCCGGAGTTTGACAGGGGAGGGCATAATAACCTAGAGGGTCGTTTGAGGTGGTGGCAGAGGCATATGGGTAGTAGGAATAAACACCACATATGTATCTTGATGATCCCTTGCCTGATTTTCTAGTTCCTTTGGAAAGAAAGAAATGGGTGTGTTCACCTTGAGAAAGAGTTCAAAGTGGAGAATGTTTGAAAGAGAATTGTTACTTACTTAAAGAACCTGGTCTTGGCGAGTCACCTTGGTTCGGATCAATGGGTGGAATGTGATCCGAGAGTAGACTTCATGGAAATGCATGCTAGAAAACGCAAGACGAAAAGAGTGGAGAAAGTCCTGTGGAAGCCGTCTGATTGGCATTGGATAAAACTCAACACAGATGGATGGCTCTTTTGAGGGGCTAACAGGTAGAGTAGGGGGGGAGACATTGTGAGAGATCAGTTTGGGGAAACCGTGGAGGCTTTCTGCGTCTCATTGGATGCAGCTTCGGGGTTCGAAGCTGAGCTAAAAGCTCTGTTAGAAGGAGTGATAATCGCCAAGCTCCACGGCAGCAACTTGTGGCTGGAAACAGATGCCGAAATGATTAGTCTGCTGTTGGGGAAGAGACAACTGGGTCCAGTATAAACAAGGCACACCATGGCAAAGATCATCATGGAGTTAAGAGGACTTCCTAGCGACAAAAGGGGAAGACAACCGGGCCCTGGAAATGCACAGATATGTTTATGTTCCTCCGGGAAAAGATTGTCGCTAGTGTCTCGGGTTGGGCTCACAGGCACCTATCATTTGGGGGGCGACTCACGCTCATTAAGAGCACACTCGGCGGTGCCGATTCATATTTTTCAGGCCATTGAGCCGACGGCCGGCTCCCTTAAGCAACTTGATCAACAAATGGCTCGGTTTTTTTGGGGATCCACTGCAGAGAAGAAAAAGACACACTGGATCGGGTGGGACCAGATTTGCCGACCCACTAACGAGGGAGGGCTTGGTGTCCGAAAGATTAAAGAGGTGCTACGTGCTTTCAACCTCAAACTGTGGTGGCGATTTCGGGAGCAAAATTCTCTTTAGGCCAAGTATTTGATGGCCAAATACTGTGACAAGGTTTCCCCACTCACCGCGAGACCCACGGGCAGGAATAGCACTGCGTGGAAAAGACTCCTGAAGGTCCGGGCCAAAGCACAACCGCACATTCGTTGGATGGTGGGTTCGGAAGGATCTACTTCTAGGACGACATTTGGCTTGGTGACACCGCCATCAGGGAATTTTGCCTTGACGAGAGGGGCGACCCCCCTTACACTTATGGCAGTTTTATCAAAGATGAAGCCTGGGATGAACCGAAACTTTAGCTCCTACATGAACAAACCGGCCTACCGCAATGGGTTATTTCAAAAGTCCTCGCCATGCCGATCATCCCCGGGCAACCGGACATACCGAGATGGAAGCTGTCCAGCTCAGGAGACTTCTCACTTACGACAATGTGGGAGACAATCCGAACTCAAGGACCGATTATCCAGGGACTAGACGATGTATGGAAGGCGAGCCTCACCTCATCCATCTCTGTTTTCATTTGGAGGCTCCTCTCCAACCGAATCCTTGCGGATACAAAACTTCAATGGCGGAAAATGGAATTGGCATCCAAATGCCAATGCTGCCCCCACAGGCCAGACGTCGAGTCACTTCAACACCATTTCATTCAAGGTGGGGGTGCCTCTAGGGTTTGGAGGGAATTCGACCCATGGTTCGCGGGATCGTCCCCGCCCCTCCGAATACATGAAACAATCACAGAGAGAATTGAGATATGGTCACGTAGAACTCAACAGCATGGAAAGAGACACCTCTCCCGAGCCATGCCATACCTCATTCTATGGTTCCTTTGGGCGGAGCAGAATAGAAGTCGACACCATTCGATGCAATTCAAGCCTTATAATGTGGTTTGGCAGGTGCAGATGTTTGTCCGGAACAGCATGGCCAATGAGAGTATCAAACCAAAACACTGGAAAGGGGTGCAACTCCGAATCAACGTCCCGAGCCAGGCGGACATCAGGAGGTCTAGGCCACTTGTGATGCCGATTATGTGGAACCCCCCGGACGAGCCATGGATCAAACACAACACAGATGGGGCTTATGTTGAAGAATCAGGAAAAGCCGAAGGGGGCGGAATTGTGCGAGACCATGCAGGCAAGGTTCTTGCAGCCTTCGCCACCCCACTCGTAGCCCACTCGGCTCTAGAAGCGGAGCTCTTGGCTATCCATCTTGGGTTAGAAATTGCCTCAGAATTCACACACCCAATTTGGATTGAATCAGATGTCGACCAAGCCGTCAGGCTCCTCATTGTGTCAAACTGGTGGCCGGCTCATATCTGCCGAGCTATGGCGCTTTTGGCCAATCACAAGCGCCATCTTACCACCCGAGCTACCTTCATCCACAGGGAGGGGAACAAACCGGCCTTCTTGCAAAAATGGGCCTAAACAGAGACGACTTCCACCGCATGAGTGACCACTCACTACCGAGACACCTTAAAGCCATAATCCGGCTGGATGAGATAGGGGTCCCCAACTTTCGTATCCAAGAAGAAGATCAAGAGCCATCCCAACAGCCCCCTCAAAGTGACTTACCGACCCGTGCACGAGAGTGGACACCGTAGAGTAGGTAGGTGTCAAGCACCCACGGCGTGTCCTCGTCCTACTCTGTAGTGTATATTTTCTTAATTTTGTAAAAGCTTGTAACCCATGTGAGGGGAATGATTGATCTCATTGTAACATTTTGATCCTTTTTGGCAATTTAGGGATGAGGGACCCACGAACCCTCCACCGTGAAGGTGTTTGATTAAAAATAAATAATAAAAAATTTGTACTTCAATTTTTAATTTATGAATTTTTTGTTTCAGCTATTGTGTCTTTTAAAGAGCAGGTTGAATAACAAACAGATTTGGATCCATCTGTTGAAAAGTTGATCCATTTACTTTTTATTATTCCCGGTTGGAATGAGAAAAATGCTTAGGTGCTGCATCAAGAAACTTAAAATTTTTATATAATTTCTATAGGTTAGGGTTCAAATTATTGCTTGCCCTTATTTGTGACAGTTATATTGTTAGGTCTATTTATGTGTGTTTTCCCCCTTAAGTTATGGTTTTACGACCTTACTTGAACATGATCTTTTATATAGGCCTATGAGGGAGGTGAGAGAAGCTCTCCCTTCTCTCTAGAATTCGTCCACTCTCCCTGCCTCCCCTTTGAGGGAGGTGAAATGTGATTGTTGCATCCGGCAAATGGTGAAGTCCGGTGGTTAGCTGCCGGAGGGGGAGGCTGCGGCTTTGGATCACACGATGCAGCCCCTCTCCTCACCGGAGTGGAAGTTTCCTTCGATTGCACGGCCTAAAACAAAAAGGGTTGGCACGCCCCACCCAGAGAAAGCTCGAAGAGCCCTCAAACGAGCCGGTCTTGAATCTGGTTCGGATATTAGTTGGGCTAAGAAGAAGATGGTTTTTGAAATGGTTGATGAACTCGCCAAAATCCATGGTGAAAGGAATAGGTCGGCGGTAAGCAAGCAGGTCCCTATTGGGGAGATGTTGAATTCTCTTGCTCAAATGGCCAAAGAAGGGAGCGTTTCAACGAAAATGGGAACGGCCAAAATGTCGCCGGCGGCGGCTGGCCGGAGTCTTGATGCTCCAAGTTTGGAGTGTGAGTTGGTCAACAAGGTGGATGTTGCAAGTACATCCTCTCACGTGAAGCCTAGGTGTGAGGATGGGTTGGCATGTGATGGTGTGGTTGCATGTGACTCACCAAAGGAGGAAAAAATAAGGGACACTTTACATGGGAAAGAAAATGTTGCTCCATTTGTGGATAATAACGTTTGGAATTCAAATGTAGCACCATGTGCCATCGATCTCCCTCTCGACAATGATGGAGGCAAAGATGAACGTGGTCCCGGTGCTCGGCCGCCGGAGTCTCCGCCGGAAATGGTGGCGCCGCCGGCGAATGCTTGGAAGGAGGCTAAAGATTTCTTCTCACGTGGGGGGACGGGGTCCATGGTGGGAGCTCCAAATCCACACAAGACCCATAAGGCCGAGCCAATCCCGCTTGACGCCGGCAAGGCCACACCTATGGGGTCGGTCGGAAGCTCCGAAGGTACCCCTTATCTTTCCTTTACCGATCTAGAAACGAAATATCTCTCGAAGAAACTAGGACTAGCCATTGTGGGGAAGTTCTCCAACTCGCTCCCATCTTCATTCCAAATTCAAAAAAGATTAGGGTGCATGGGGCTAGTTGGAACTTACACTTGGAAATACTTGAATGCTAAGCACATACTACTCCAATTACAAGAAGTGGTTGATTATGCCAAGGTGATAAACGGTCCTAATGGTAGTCCGATTTGGTATATGAATAATCATCCGATGAGGGTGTTCAAGTGGGCGCCGGATTTTGATACATTCTTCGAGTCGTCGATCGTTGCCGTGTGGTGTAATATCATGGGAATCCCAGCCCACCTTTTTGAGGAATCGGCCCTCATGGCGATCGGCAAGCTCCTAGGCAAGCCGCTACAAGCGGATCATGCTACAATCAATCAAACCCGACTATCCTTTGCTAGGATATGCATAGAGATTGATATCTCCAATCCCCCGACGGAAGAGATCATCCTAAAAATCCTAGGCAAAGAATCAAGACACAAAGTGGCATGGGATCGTATCCCATTGTTTTGCGAGAATTGTAAGCATGTTGGGCACGTCATTGATGAATGTCATGCGTTTGGAAGGAAGGGACGAGTTGGAGGCAAGGACCACCGAGCATTAACAAAGGTGTATCATCCTAGCCATGTCCCCAAGACCATCTGCCGAGAGTGGTGTCCAAATGTGGCGACTAGGGTTGGCACTTCTCCGAACATTGATCACACATAAAAGGAGAATGAAAGAGACAACCAAGAGGAGAACAAGAAGGGAAAAATGGATGCCGATCCATTGGGCTCAAGAGCGTCCTTTGGGAGTCAACCAAGTGTGGATAAAGATGGGTTCCAATTGGTGTCGCGGAAACGGTAAGGAAAGGCTCGTATGAGAGGAACGCACTTCAAAGCTCAACACATCGATTATTGGCGCTCAAAAGATAATGTGGCCACGGTTTCATTTGATAGAGATTAACCTAGAGCAAACGAGTCGAGCAATTGCTCAATGAGTGTCTCATGCGGGCTCCCTGACCGGGAGAAGGAAGGTTTCATCGAGAAACTTGATCCGGGAGGGACTGTCCATCGCGGGGGTATCCCTATTGCGGGTCTCAATTGAGGGATGGAGTTATGTTTTGTGATGGGAAGGTTCCATCATTTTAATTGTAATAGGTTTGCCAAGAGTACATTGATGACCACTCTAGTCGATAGGGAGGCCCTTGTTGTACTCTAATTGGTTGTTGCGAGTCGTCACTTTTGGGCGATTCGATGTTTTGGTTGTTCGTTGCAATTGAATTTGGTAATGCACAGGTGTGGGTCCGTCTTAACCCTCCACCCTCGTGGTGCCTTTGAGCTAAAAAAAAAGGATCTGTTCTATAGGCTCGTACCTCTGTATCCTTGATTTCTAAGGAGACAGGAAACCATGTCTGGTGGATGAACCATGGCTGCCTGGCTTGAGCGTGACTAACAGCCCCTCGGGTTGGGTTTCCAACTCGTGATGCAGTAGATGATCTTTCTTGACTTGACTTTGGTGGAGTCAGGATGGCTAGGTAGCTGTCTGACAGACTCTAAATCCCCATTAAGTTATGGTTTTGCATCGTGTGCTCATTGTATCCCACTTTTTGGGTGTAAACATGTTCCTCAACCGTATGATTTACAGCTTACTGGAAACAATGATTGCATGTTTGCATCATAGAAACTCCCTCAGCACAATTGGGAATTCTAGTGAGAGAAGCTCCTCCTTCTCTCTAAACACTCCACCCTATTGAACCACCTTTTGCTTTCCGCCGCCGGTCATCCCCACCATCCCCACGGTTTTTCATCTTTGCCGGATGTTTGAACCACTCGTCGGCACTTCACTAACGCTAACACACCACCGCGAACACCCCCGCCCCGACGATTCCCGACAGCGCGTCATTCCGCTCGTCCCCTCGTTGCTGGTCGAGGTCTACGAGCCGACTACATCTAAACCCTTTGTGCCCTGATTCGGTCCGGCTCACACTTGTCCAGTCATGCCGGTTCCGTCACCTTCTCCCTCACTCCCCCCGCCTGACCCCGAGGAGGCGAGGACCATCCCGGACAATCAGATGGTTTTCAGCTCGGCCGAAGACACACCTACGAGACTTCCGGCCAAAGGCATGACGTTGAAATGTAAGAAAAACTGGCTTAAGGCAAGGAAAAGCACCCTGGCGCCCCCTTCCAAAGGAGATGGTCGGAAGAGGTTTATCCCATCTCCCTTGCCGGAGGATAAGCAACTTCGGGAGAAACTCACCTTTGGATCGGATGGCTCCTCCCACCTCGAGAACCCGATATGTAAGGAGCTAAGTTTTCCGGTGACCACAACCCTTGAAGTGGACAAGCCCTCCATGGCCCCTAACGATGAAAATCCGGCCAACCTTGTGAGCATTGAAGAGGAGTCCGTTGAGGCCAGCTCCGATCCGTATAATGTCAAGTTCGAGCCTACCCTAAGACCGCATGCAACTTCCGGCAAGGTCAACGGCGACGGAAAGGTTTAGTCGATCAAAGACATCATGTTTTACAGTCCCCAACCCAATGAGGGTACCGATTGTGTGGCACATGGCGTCTTGGGCGTTGAAAAAGTAGTTTTGCCCGAAAGGAAAGTGGAGACAAATCCACTTTTGGAAAGACGTTTGGTCACTTACCCCATCCATGAGTCACGTGATTCCTTGACCGTTAAGCCACATGTGCAGCCAAAAAAGGACGATCTTATCCGGCTAGTGTCCCTAGATGTGGCGGAAAGGCTCGACGTGATGGACGCGCAACCCCTAGTGGCCGGCGATCCGCCGGAGGAAAAGAATGTGGCGGAGGTTCGCCATCCCCTTTGGCCATGAAAGGGTGATTCAAGCATGCCTACTCCTACGTCTCACCATGCCCCGTCGCTCGAAGACTTCCCCCCTCTTGAGAGGGGAAGGACCCGATGACTTCGCGAGACCTTTGAGACAACTTCGGCAGTGGCTAAGTCCGGGGGAACCGATCCAGGTCCCGCCTGGCCCGCACAAGGTAATATCATCAAGGAGATCGCCTCGTTGTTGAACCCGAACCCCAAAGTCACAGTCCAATCGCAAGGGCACGAGAGCCACTCGGCGGATGCCTCGGGCTTGAAACGACCGACCCCAATCAAAATGACCTGCGGGCCCAACATCAATATCACCCTAGGGGGGATGCGAACTCGATGCCGAACCCCATGCACCAACACAGGGATTTGGGGGGAGCGAAGCCGAAGTCCCTAGCCGATTTGGTTAGGGGGAAGTCGAGTTCCGATGGGGCGCAGGGTTTCATCCCCGAGAGAATTCAAAGCATTGGAATGGCAACCTCCTCCAATGGCATTCCGACCATCTATTTCTCCGGGGCCGAGACACAAAAATTGGCGACGTCTCTTGGTCATGCCATCGTCGGTAAGTTTTCCCATTCCATCCCGGCTTCCTTTCAAATTCAAAAAGCACTTGATAATATCAAGTTTTGCCGTGGATTTACATGGACCTACATTAATGCGAAACATATTCTTGTTCAATTTGAGGACATTGCGGACTATGCACGATTGCTTAGCGGCGCCAAAGGGACTCCGGTTTGGTATATCGACCGGCACCCGATGAGAGTGTTCAAATGGTCTACGGATTTTGATGCTTATTGCGAGTCCCCCATTGCGGCAATCTGGTGTAACCTAATCGGCCTCCCAATCCATTTTTATGACCATTCGGAGTTGTGCACTATTGGCAAACTCCTAGGGACTCCAATCCAAGTCGATCGAGCCACAAGCAACAGGACCCGTCTCTCGTTCGCCCGAATATGCGTGGAAATTGATATATCAAATCCACCACCTGAGGAGATCATTCTTGACATATGTGAGCGTGAGACGGTGCAGCAAGTTAAGTGGGACAAGATCCCATCATATTGCCGGGAGTGTAAACACGTGGGCCACATGAGCGACGTGTGCTATGCAATAGCAAGGACGGAGAGGCCACCGAAGAAGAATTATAACACCCTTGCACAATACCAATCGCACCACGGAGGCCAAAGTGACAAAGGAAAACAGGAACAACCGAAGCAAACGTCCACTACAAACGAGTGGAAAATCCAAGGCCGGCACAAAGGGCCGAAGGGCCAACCAAAGGCGGGGCACGGGACTAAGGAAGCTGACCCGAGGGAGTGGCCAGGGCCGGACATCATAGGTGACCTCAGTGGTACACAAGATGAGGTCACGAAAGTGTGCATGACGCTTGAAGGTGAGAGCTATTCCGGCAGAGAGAACCATAACCGAGCCGTAGGCGTGATAACGTGCTCCACTCCTCTTGGAGGCGAAGTAAATGGCCTTTCGAGGGGATTCACGCCGAACCGACGTGGAGCCTTCACAAGTTGGCGGGGAGGGGCACAAGGCTCGATGAGATTCTCCTCGGCTAGGGGTCGAGGGCCTCATGCGCCGAGGAACGTGCTAAGCTCCAACCAAAGCTATTCTCTCATGGAGAATGAAGACTTCGCAATGAATGATAGTGGGTATGATGAAGGGGGAGAAGTTAAGAGAGGCCATCAGAACGATAATGACAACCTCCGGGACGACCCCATGATCATGTATGTGGAGGTTACTCCAGGCGAGGGACATCTTCAAATGGTGGAATTTCAGGGGGGCCCTTCACGGTCACCGGGTACGATCCTCCCCTGTTAATTATGTCTGTCAATTTCATGTTTTGGAACATTAGGGGGGTCGTGAACGCGCCTACCCAAAACGTCTTTAAAAGATTAATCAAATCTCATAATATTCACTTTCTTCAAATAATGGAACCGCTTACAACTCCCAATCCGGAGAAATTTTCCAAGGCCTTGGGGCTGGTATCAAGGCTCGAACTTAAATGGGAAGATTTAGGTGTTTGTCGAAGAGGGGGCCAGCTTCGTGGCCGAGAGAGACTCAGATCAAGCCCTACATGGCCGATACGGGTCACCCCGCCTTGCAAGACATGTTTGCGTCTCGGCGGTCTACGCGAAATGCACCAGGTCCGAAAGGTTGTCCTTATGGGACGAGATGAGAGAGTATTCGACCCTCATGGAGGGGACACCTTGGATGATTGGGGGGACTTTAATACCATCCTCTGCCCGCGAGACAGAGTTGGGAGCGACACAAATCGACAGTCCAAAATGGTGGACTTTGCGGAAGCCATTGAAGATTGTGGATTGCTTGACTCGGCCTTCGATGGGTCAAATTTCACATGGGCCAAGAACGGCCTGTTTGAAAGGTTGGACAGAGTCCTAGTGAACGAGTCCTGGGCTCGGAGTTTGGAAGTTACTCGGGTAACAAACCTACCACGGGTCTCATCCGATCATGGGCCGGTGTTGGTTAGATGCAAAGCGACGAGCAACCACGTGGGGGGCCGGCCGTTCAGGTTCCAAAATATGTGGATCAGGCACGAAGGCTTTAAGGAGCTTGTACGTGGAGATTGGAATCAGCCGACGGAGTCTGGGGGGCTACTCAACCTCCAAATCAAACATGCTCGGTTAAAGAAAACTCTTAAGGAGTGGAACAATGAGACTTTCGGGAATATCCATTCCACTCTGAGGGACTCGGAGGAGAAGATTGCGATGGCCCAAGCCGCCTTCGAAGAAAGGCCTTCCCCCGAAAATAGGGCAGAGATCAACAGACTTATCACCGAGTACATCCATCTTCTTAAAATGGAAGAGGACTTATGGCGCCAAAAGGCTACACTAAGAGGGCTAGCAGAGGGCGATAAGAATACCAAATTCTACCAAAGCTGGGTCAAGCAAAAACGGATCCGAATGCGTATTCACAAGATTAATGCTGGAGGCTGAGAGATATTGGACGAGGAAGAGATCAGAAATTCGGCGGTCGAGTTCTTCCAAAGCCTCCTCGCCCCGGGACCCCTCAGCTCTCGGAGCCAGACCTTAGTTTACTTCAACAACTCCCACCCTCCCTGGAGGTAATGGCACTTCCCGACCCCCTGAATGATGAGGAAGTTAAGAGGGCCGCCTTTGACATCTCCGAGGATAGTGCACCAGGAACGGATGGCTTCACAGCCTTATTCTACCAAGCTTGTTGGGAGACGGTCGGGGCGGACGTGGTAGCAGCAATCGGACAATTCTTTGGAAGGGCTTTCCTCCCCTGAAGCGTTACGGCTACAAGTATTGTTCTTATTCCCAAGAAGCCAGCGCCATAATCGTGGGGAGATTACCGCCCAATCAGCCTGTGCAATGTCATCAACAAGATCATCACGGAGATCCTTTCGAAGAGACTAACTCCCCTCCTCCCTTTGGTTATCTCCCCAAACCAGAGTGGATTCGTTAATGGACGACTCCTCAATGACAACGTCCTACTTGCACAAGAGATGTTCCATGAGCTCTCGAGAAGTGCTTCGGCCCCCAACGTCGCGGTTAAGATTGATATGGCCAAGGCTTACGACCAGGTCCAATGGCCATTCCTTACAAGTCGAAGTGCTACACCGAATGGGATTTCCGGCCTCATGGATTTCTATGATTGAAAGATCCATGGGCTCGTGTTGGTTCTCGGTGTTGATCAACGGGATCCCTTCGGGTTTTTTCAAATCCTCACGCGGCCTTCGACAGGGAGATCCAATTTCACCGGCCCTTTTCATTATTGTCGCTGACTATCTCTCTAGGGAGCTAGATAAGCTTATTTTGGGAAAGAAGGATATGATCTTTAAGGACACCCGCCACTGCCTCGAGATAAGCCACCTTGCCTACGCCAATGACATTGTGATTTTCACTCAAGCGGCAGCGGGCCCCCTCCGGCGCCTCCGAATGTGTCTGGATGATTATGCGGGGGTCTCAGGACAGCAGATCAACTTAGCAAAAAGCAATTTCTACATCGCCGAAAGACATGAGGGTTGCGCCAACATGGTCCAAGTCGAAGGAGGCTTTGCGCGAGGTACGTTCCCCTTTCTGTACTTAGGGGTCCCTATTTACCGTGGTGTTAAGCGTACGGATATGTTCATGTTCCTACGGGGAAAAGATAGCCGCAAGAATCTCGGGTTGGGCTCATCGGCACTTCTCGTTTGGAGGAAGGCTTACACTCATCCAAAGCACACTAGAGGCAGTGCCGATTCACATTTTCCAGGCTATCGAGCCAACCCGTGGGGCTCTCAAGCAAATGGCCCATTTCTTCTGGGGTTCTTCAAATGATAGGAAAAAGACACATTGGATTAAGTGGGATCAAATTTGTCTTCCCACATCCGAAGGGGGACTCGACATCCGGAACTCCAAAGAAGTTATCCGGGCCTTCAATATCAAGCTATGGTGGCGTTTCCGGGAGCAGAATTCGCTTTGGGCAAGGTACATGAAGGCCAAGTATTGTAGCAAAATATCCCCCCTTCACAGCCCAACATGGAAAAGACTTTTGAAAGTAAGAAGCCAAGCAAACCCTTATATTAGATGGGTGATTGGACAGGGAGGAGCCTGCTTTTGGGACGACATTTGGATTGGCTCTTCTGCCTTGAGGGAGTTGTGCCTCGATGAGAGGGGTGCCCCATCCTCCACGGTCTCGGAGTTTATTAGGGATCGGGCATGGGATGTGGCCAAGCTACATCTACTCCACGACTAGGCCGGACTGCCACAGGAAGCTATCTCACAAATCCTCGACACTCCAATCTCGCTTTGGGGAGTTCTCACTAGCAACAATGTGGGAAACTATTCACACACGGAGACCGAGAATCCAGGGGCTCGATGACATATGGGGGGCTGGACTTACTAAATCCATTGCAATCTTTATTTGGTGCCTCTTGTTGAACCGTATCCTGGTGGACTCCAAGCTCCAGTGGAGGAAAATCGAGC
The DNA here is from genome assembly GCF_004379255.2 of Salvia splendens. NCBI lineage: Eukaryota > Viridiplantae > Streptophyta > Magnoliopsida > Lamiales > Lamiaceae > Salvia > Salvia splendens. The sequence goes on along the minus strand of NC_056036.1, from coordinate 25,536,685 downwards.
TGGCGTCTAAATGCCAATGCTGCCCACGGAGACCTAGTTCCGAGTCTCTCCAACACCTTTTCATCCGAGGCTGGGGAGCAACGAGTGTTTGGAGAGAGTTCGACGGGTGGTTTGAGGGGTCGCCCCACCCCTCCGGCTAAACGACACCATCCCATACAGGATTACAGCGTGGTCACTACGGATCCAACAACAAGATAGGAAACACCTCTGCTTCCTCATTCCTTATCTCATTCTGTGGTTCCTCTGGGCAGAGAGAAATAGGAGCTGGCATGAACAAGTTCAGTTTAAACCATTCAACGTGGTCTGGGAAGTCCAAATGTTCCTTCACAACAATATGGCCAACGGACATATCAAGCCAAAACAGTGAAGAGAAGTGAAGCTTAGAATGAGCATCCTGAACGAACCTGAGACAGGGGGCCCGAGACCGTTTGTCATGCCGATCAAATGGCAACCCCCGGATCGGCCGTGGATCAAGCTAAATACGGATGGTGCGTATAGGGCAGCAACGGACAAGGGAGGAGGGGGGTGTTATTCGGGATGATTCTGGGAAGTTGCTGCTGGCCTTTGCAACCCCCCTCGTCGCCCATTCTGCACTGGAGGCCGAGCTCTTGGGCTTGTACCATGGGTTGGTGGTAGCTAAGGAGTTTAATCTACCCATCTGGATTGAATTGGACTCGGAACAAGCTATCATTAACGGCAACACTTGGGGCCCGGCACATGTTTGCCGAGCTATGGCCCGCCTCCGCGCCTTCAAGCGAGAGCATACCATCCGAGCCACCTTCATTCACCGAGAGGGCAACAAGGCGGCCGACCTGCTCGCCAAGATGGGCATTGAACAGGATTCCCCCAATCGTTTGACCACCCACAATGCCCCGAGGACGCTCAAGGCCATTCTTCGAATGGACGAGATGGGGATCCCCAACATTCGAGTCCGGAATGAAGACAATGAGTAGTAAAAGCGTCGAGAAAGGAAGGAGCAATCAAGAGCTCACCGGATGCTAGAGAGTACGATGGTGTCGGGCTATCCCTGGCATGTCCCCCTCTTACTCTTATAGCGTACTTGTTCTAGCGGTTTTTGTAAATGTTGTTGGTTTCCCTAGACATAGATGGATCGACCTACTTGTAATCCCTCGAATGTAACTTCTTTGGTTTTGCAATATAGGGATGAGGGACCCACGAACCCTCCACCGTGAAGGTGTTTGATAAAAAAATGGTTGCATCATAGAAATTTGTTACAAATGGAAACAATTTTATCCGTCTATGATGCTAATGTATGCTTAGAAAAATAACTCTTCACATGTGCATCTGTTTTGCAAGTCATTTTGGTGTCTTTTGATCATTTCATTATAATTTTATCGTTCTTCTGTTTTTTTAGGATCATTTTTCTAGTTAGTTAATATGCTCTCATTGACGAAATTGTCAGTTTTCTATGTGTGGTTTCCTTCTCTACCTAAATATTTTATAGATTTAGCAACGTTAGCATGGTATTGTTCTGTGTTAGTAATTCTTTCTCCTATATTTACAAGTTTATGGATTCAATAATCTGCTTGTTTTGAATTTTCCTTTTCCTCTTAAGATGTAGTACCTTTAACAATTCTTTTGCCATTGTTGAACTTGGAAAAATTTATCATGTATATTTGAAGCAAAATAGTATATGAGGTGTAGATTAGTCCTCATATGTCTTTTTCTTTTTAATTGATATTCTCTTCATATACTGCTTTGCTTATTGGTCTTTTCTAAAAATGCTAGATAATACTACTATAGTATTAATATTGTCTTTGGTTCTTCCATGATAGAATATTAAACTTATTGAGATGCTTTTGTATGAAATGCATTAAAAAATATGGCCACCCATTCAAAATTGTTATCTTGCTAATGATAAAATCGGTACTTCAAATGGACTGCCAAAATTTCATAGCCGTAGTTTTGTCTCTTAATATATTTCATTCAAAATTTGCTTTTCATGTACACTTAATTTTTTGAAGATCCTTCACCTCCATTGCAGCAAAAAGGCGATTCCGTCGCCTTGACGGCCCCACACTCCGGTCTGACATCATGTGAGGGGTTCAATCAGGGTACGCAGTATGCCGTTAAGGGGAAGGCCTTAACCCACTGGCTGCCAGAAGCCCATCTCCAAGGCCTCACACTTGTGCCTGAGAGATGGAAGCAACTATACGACAGCAGTGGGATTCGAACCCAGGCTCATTGCAGCAAGATCTGCCCCTCCGTTGCCAACTGCGCTACGCCCCTACGGGCGATCCTTCACCTCCATGTTTTATGGGAAGAAAGGTTTTATGTCGCCACATGCTCGATGAATTGACTCTCTTCCCTGATTGGTAAAAATCTGAGCTGTATGATCAGAAGAGATATTACGTCGCAATGTCGGCGCCGATTAAACAACTGCTCCATCCATCACCACTTCTCCACCAAAATCTCATCGTCCTTCTCCAATCATGCCATCACATCCCTCAAACCGCTCGAATTCACTGTTTGATGGTGAAGACTGGTCTCGACCGAATCCCATTCCCACTGAGCAAGCTTCTCGCTCACGTCTCTACGCAGGATATTAATTACGCAAACTCCATCTTCAAACAGATAAAAAAGCCCCAATCTTTACATGTTCAACACCATGCTCCGCGGCCATTCTATCAGCCCCGATCCCGAAAATTCCCTCCTTTTGTTTAATCGCGTGAGGGCTGAGAATCGCAGCTTCGATTTCGATCAATTTACATTCATTTCAGTTCTAAAATCTTGCACCAATTTATTGGAGATTCGGGCTGGGATTGGAGTTCATACCGACGTCTTGAAATCTAGATTCGGTTCGGTTTTGAATGTGATGAATGCTCTTCTGCACTTTTATTGTGTTTGTGGCATGATTGAAGATGTGCGCCAAGTGTTTGATGAATTGCGTCTAAGAAAAGACCTGGTTTCTTGGAATACTTTAATGGGGGGGGTATCTTTGCGTGAAGGAATATTCTTGGTTTTGGAGTTATTTAAACTATTGTGCAGAGATAGGTTTGGTGTTAGTGTGAGTGTCACTACTATTTTCAGTGTTGTTTCAGTTGTGGGGCATTTGTTGAATGAATCATTGGGAGAAACTATACATGTGTTTTGCTTCAAGCTTGGTTTCTTGTCGAATTTAAACGTGGTTGCTGCTTTGAATGAAAATGATATTAAAAGAGATGTTGTGTTGTGGAACTATTTAATTGATGGATATGCAAGAAATGGTCTTCTTGAAGAAGCAATGGAGTTGTTGAGATTGATAAAGGATCACGGCGTACGGCCTAATTCTTCTATGGTGGCGGGGTTTCTCTCTGCTTGCTCTACCTCGGGGGCTCTTGGGATAAGTGAATATGTGCGTGGTTATGTTGAGGAGGAGCAGGTTGCCGATGGATGCGGTTCTTGGCACAGCAATAGTAGACATGTATGCAAAAAGTGGGCTTCTCGAAAAGGTGGTCGATGTTTTCAACCAGTTGGAGATTAAGGATGTCAAGAGCTGGACAGCTATGATCTCGGGTTGTGGAGTGCACGGGCAAGCAAATCACGCAGTCAAACTTTTTCGTAGGATGGAGGAGGAGGGTGTTGAGCCGAATGAGGTGACGTTTCTGACGGTTATGAATGCTTGTAGCCATGGAGGCTTGATGAGAGAAGGGTTGAGCTGTTTCGGGAAGATGGTGAATGTTTATCGGTTAAAACCAAAATCGAGCACTATGGATGCATGATTGATCTCTTGGGCCGTGCTGGCTTGCTGGAGGAAGCGTACGAGCTGATCAAAGGATTGCTGGTCGAGAGGGACGCCACTGCTTGGCGCGCATTGCTTGGAGCGTGTAGAATGTACGGAAATGTCAAGCTGGCCAAGCGCGTGAAGGAAGAGCTCGAAGGGATCTGTGAAAATCACGTGGCCGATTCACTCAGCCTTGTTGGTGCTTATGTTGCTGCTGGAATGGTAGCAGATCAAAGATAAGAAGTAGAGACTGCTAGGAAGGGCGCTGGATACACTACTAGAAAATTGACTTGTAATGACACTTAAAATTGTCACTAGAAAATTACTGTGCTGACACTTCATCTATAATGGCACTTATGCAAGTGCAGCACCGGGTACCTGTAGTAAGAGGTAGTGTGTAGATAGTACATCTATGATGACACTTTTTATGTTGAAGTGCAGTAACAATATATTATAAAGTGCAGTGAAAAGCTAGTGTGTAGATAGTACATCTATGCTGGCACTTTTTATAAAGTGTGATAAAAAAAGTGTAGTGAGAAGCAATTTTTCTAGTAGTGATATAGCAAAATTGATCTACCATTTTGATTTTAGTTTTTATTAATGGTAATTTCAAAAGTTCAATATCTTAGAAATTGCTATCTTTTACAATACAGTAATCACAAACTTAGAAAAAAAATCTGTACTTCAAATTTTAATTAATAATTTTTTTGTTTCAGCCATTGTGTCTTTTAAAGAGCAGGTTAAATCACAAACAGAATTGGATCCATCTGTTGAGAAGTTGATCCATTTATGTTATTCACGTCTCAAATGAGAAAAATGTTCAGGTGTTGCATCCAGAAACTTCAAATGTTTACACAACTTCTTTGTTGTTATCGACTACTTGGACTACTGAACTTAGCCCAAGCAGGGTTGTGTGAACAAGCCCTGCAAGAAGTTATTGATATTGTCACCCACATTGCTGCGATAGCATCGAAGTTTCCTAAAGAGAGTGGTGTGCTTTGCCTTTCAGGTCAGAAACTTTTATAGTTTGATACAATCATTACCTTGAAAATTTATTTGAATTTATTTGATTGGCTAAGTAGTCATTTCTCACAGTATTAACTTTTACATGTAGTTCTGAGATGCAAATGCTCCATATTTTTCTCTGATGTTCGCTGAAATTAAATTAATAAGTTTTTGGTTATTTCTTACATATGCTAGTTGTTACTTGATAGTTATCACTGTAAGAGTAGTTGCACAAACACTCATACTCAGCCATGAAGTGTCTTTGCACTTTTTGTCAATCTATGGGCCTTGGTTTTATGTTGGAGAGGTTAATTCCTTTTTCATCTGCATTTATTTTTGCATAGATCCGTGCTACTGGCTAATGTTTTTGAAGGAGTTTACAGGGCGAGTGACCCATTCCTATAGTTTATTTTACATTTTTTTCCTAGTTATGTTCTTGTTTTTGGTTAATTTTACTTTTACATGGCCCCACTTCAAGTAGTGAATGCTTAAGCATGAAAAGCTAATGATTCTAATGCCTTGGTATGCGGCCTGGTGGTGTCACATCGAATGAGATTTCCATGTGCCCTGCACAGATGCGCCTTACTAACCTGCTATTCGTATTTGGATGCATAGGGATTAGAGTATATAATTAATTCTACATTTAAACTAATTGGTGTCCTTCATAAGTTTGTTGGTCCTGGTGATACATTTTTTAAACTCGGCTTCCATATCTCGGTATGTGTTGGTGGGGGGAGGGGGGTTATTAAGAACAAATGAAGGATGTAAATCAAGAGTTGGAGAGGTTAGAATCCTACGAGTTTTGATAACAACTATCCTATGCTCAACTAAAGTCCAAATTATGCCGACAAAGGGTCTCAAGGGTTATTAAGCTATCATTAAGGTAAAACTATATCTTCTCTCGAAGCATACAATTTGTAGATTGTTACCTAGAACCAAAGTGTCCTTCGTAGAACTAAGGCAACAACTCCTAATAGCTCATAAGATACTTAGCTTCATTCAAAGGCTCAATCTCCCGATTATATTGGCAAAGATTTCAATTTATTTTCTTTCAAATTAAACTACTCATCTCTCATTATTGTAGTAGAATCCACATGCATTTATAAGGTGATCAGTCAAATAACTGTATAAGCACAAAAGGAATCAAAATAACTACATGAGCCAAAGCATAGGAAGAACTCTACGAATCATTGTATCTCCCTCGTAGAACTCTACGAAGTGTTTAGCTATTCATGTTCGTCACGAAAGTATATAACAATAGGAATGAAACATCATGAAAACGAAACTAACTACACCCTTGAGTTGGGGAATCTTGATTGGAAGCTCCTTCTTCAACCTAGGAATGGATTGGGGAAGTTCAATCTTGAATCCTTGCTCTCAAAGTTGTTTTCATGATGGAAGCTCCTTCAACTTTCTCTCTCTTGAATCCCTGCTCTCAAACTTAGGGCCGCTCCATGTTCTGGACAGCACGCAGTCTTCGTAAAATGGGCATAACGTTTTCTACAGAACTCCGATTGAGACGTACAAGATACCCACGCGAAGCTCTCTCAAAGACGAAGAGAATGATATGCATTATAAACAAATTGGGATTCAAAATCCCCATAAAAAGATTCTTCGGCCAAGGATGCTGCACATCCACATATTTTGTACCTTTTTCTACACATTCTTCACAAAATGGTCAAAATACCAACATAATAGAAAAGTAGATATTAACATGCCTAATATACACTAAATGTGATTGTGATTCATATAAAACTACCTTCTAAAACCATTCAAATCCAAGTATATCACTAGGGTTGATAACTCATCTATAGATGGAAATCTATGAACAAGAATGTCATTTTTGTCATAGAATTTCATGTATAGATGAGTTATCAACCCTACCCAAATATGCTTTTTTTAGGTACATTTTCCCTGCAAAAGGAGAGGGAAAAACTTGGATTCACAAATATCATAGTCCATCCAAAACTAAACTGGCAGTTGATGAAATAAATCATATGTGAATTTTGATAACAAAAAGTAAGGGAAATGACGTTCAAGACATTCTGTTCTTCTTCATATTTGAAGGCGACCATCGTCCCTTCTTCCTCAAGCTCCTCACACGGTCACTCCTCCTCAGCCTGATTTTCTTGGCCAGCTTCATCTTGATCCTCTGCTGCTCACCTTTTTTTTAACACCATTTCGTGGGTCCTCATCCCTCGATATCATCAGCCAAAATAATTACCCAAAAGCACAGTCCAAACCGGACTTGCAGGATCACAGAGACAGAGTATCAAGGTGTCCCTCCACATCAAGAAGGATAACGTCCTACTCTTGTCCATCACTCAACACCCCTAACTAATTACAATACTCAAAAAATGAATTATCCACGAAACTGGAGGTTCGGGACCCCCAGGTGTTCCATCCGAACCATAGCCATGACTAGGTGCGTTGCTGATTGTTGGTCAAAGATCTCGAGTTGTGCCGTGTTGCACCCCTGTTGTGCCAAGTGAGTTGCCACTTTGTTACCTTCAATTGCAATGTATGAGATTTTAGTATTCCTCGCCTTTAGCTTGTTTTTTATTTCTGTGAGTTGATGCCGCATCGTGGCTGCACCATACCGCCTCGCAGTTAACATTTGAGCGATTCCTTATTCCCCAATTTCAAGCCAAATTTGTTGCCCTCTTTCCATTGCCATGTTTAACCCAATGGACACCGCTTGTAGAGTTGCATCCATCCGAGAGCTTGCCACAACTTTTGCTTTGAATCCGCAGATAAGGTTCCCACCGTCATCTCTGAGTGTGCCTCCTGCCCCTGCTTCCCCATTGCTCCAAACTCCATCAACGTTTAGTTTGAGCCAACCCGTGTTAGGAGGAATCCACCTGATCAGTTTGATTTACTTTCTTGGTTTCTCCTTCCAAGCAGTAGTATAAGTTTGTCGCTAAGAGTGCAACCATTCCATTGAGCTTTTCCGAGTTTTCCGGCTGTGATGAGCTGCTGCAGATATTGTTGTATTCGGTTGATCACCGTTTCTGCTGTGAAGAGAGTCCCACGGTGGATCTTGTTGTTTCGTTCCGACCATATAAACTAAAGGGCCAAACAGGGGATCACCGAGCTTGCATGTGGTTTGTCTGATCTATTCAGCCATCTATTCCAGAATTTGATTCTCTTCTCCGGATCGTTGGCTGCTCTGTTCCATGATGGCAGGCTTGGGAACCAACCAGCACATATACCCCATACTTGCCTCGCCACCTCTCCGTGTAAGAAAAGAATTTCTCGTCTCCACCTCCGGTGCATTACAACACCTGCATTTGGAAGCAATACTGATTTTCCTCCATTGGAGTTTCACGTCAACCGGAATTCGGTTAGCCAGGAGCCTCCAGTTGAAGATGGAGATTGACGGGAGAATGCATTCATTCCAAATTAACTTGAGGACTTGTAGGGAGATTGGGTCCACCGTAGTGTATCCTTGCCACTTGAGACAATTGGAACCTTGACGATGTCCGCTGCAACTCCCATCGGCACCCCTAGCGGTTCAAGAATACTCCGTACCAGAGGATGATTCCATTCCCCATTCCTCCAGAATTCCTTGATTTTCCTATGTGGTAGTCTCACCCCCGGGTTGCACATCTCGCTAATCGGTATGTCCCCCCACCAGATGTCCTCCCAGAAATTAATTTCACCCTCTCCTACCGACCATCTGACATGGTTGTGAATTTTGTTTCTAGCCCTCACCATTCGCTTCCATGCAATACTTTGGTTCGTCAAATGAGGGACTTTTGAGGGGGCTGCATTGTGGCAATATTTCTGTAACATAAATGCAGCCCAGAGCAAATCTTTCTCTCTAAATCGTATCCAAAGTTTCATTCCGAAGGCCTCAACCATCTCCCCGAACTTCCGAATGCCAAGGCCTCCTTCTTCTGTGGGGTGGCAAATGTGCTCCCAACTAATCCAGTGTGTCGCTTTTTTTCTCGTGAGATGTCCCCCAGAAGAACCTCGCGAGTAGACCCTCCATTTGTTTCAAGGCCTCTTTTGTGGGTTCGAGGACTTGGAATACATGTAGAGGGATAGATCCGAGAGTGCTTTTGATTAGCAGAAGTCTTCCACCGAATGATAAGTGTTTGTGTGACCAGGTGTGGATGCGGGCAGAGATTTTATCTCTGAGGAACATAAACATATCGGTTTTCTTTCTTCCCTCTGATGCTCCACTTCCTGAACCTTTGACTGCAAAGGGGGTTCTCAACGGAGTGCTTCTCTTTCCCGCCTGAAGCAGGGACACGAGACTCTGAGGCAGTGGATTCTGTTCCATCGACATCAGAGGCGGCCTTAACCATCAATGCACCCCTTGTTGTTGAGAAAAAGGGTGCTTGAATCGGCCTCCCACAAAGGATCTTGATGCATAGCAATGGCATTGTGGGTCAACCTGATGCAAGGGTTAGCAGAAATTCTGGAAGTTGAGGGTGAAGTGAGACACACGGAGGAGAGGGAGAAGTGAAGAGAAGAGCCATTCCACCAATGTCGATAAGCCTCTCTCTACCAAATATGCTTTAAGTGTATAAGTGTAACAGTATGTGTCTTTAGGCCTAAAGTAAGAGAGAAATACCTGTACGAAATTTCCTAGAAGCATAAGACTATTTTTTTTAATCAAAAGCACCATGAGGGTGGAGGGTTCAGGCGGACCCACACTTGTGCATTACTAAGGACAATTACAACGAACACAACCAGAACACCGAGCTGCCCAAAGTGACGGCTCGCCAAAACCAATTAGAGTACAACGAGGGCCTCCCTACCAACTAGAGTGGTCATCAATGTACTCTTCACTATTCTATTACAATTAACATGGTGCAACCTTCACATCACAAAATCCAAGGTTCGTCACTTAATTGAGGCCCCGTGATGGACGATCCCTCCCGGATCAAGTTCCTCAATGAAGCCTTCCTTCTTCCAGTTGGGGAGCCCACATGAGACATTCATTGAGCAAGTGCTCGGCTCGTTCGCACTAGAGTCATCCCGATCGAATGACACCGTGGCGACATTGTCTTTCAAACGCAAATTGTCGATGTGTTGAGCTTTGGAGTGCATGTCTCCCTTATGTGCCTTGCCTTTCTCTTCCTCCTCGACCAATTGGAATCCATCCTCATCCATGCTTGGTTGACTCCCAAGGGCGCTCGAGGAGCCAACGGATCGATGTTCATTGTACCCTCCTTTGGAGTGCATGTCTCCCTTATGTGCCTTGCCTTTCCTCTTCCTCGACACCAATTGGAATCCATCCTCATCCATGCTTGGTTGACTCCCAAGGGGCGCTCGAGGAGCCAACGGATCGACGTTCATTGTAGCCTCCTTGTTCTTCTCTTGTTGCCACTATCTTTTTCCTTGTTCGTGTGATCAATGTTCAGTGAGGTGCCAACCCTAATCGCCGCCTTTGGACACCATTCTCGACGGATGATCTTGTGATCGTGGCTAGGGTAGAACGCCTTGGTTGGTGTTCGGTAATCCTTTCCTCCAACACGACCCTTCCTTCCCAACGCATGACACTCATCAATGACATGCCCAACATGCTTACAATTCTCGCAAAACAATGGGATACGGTCCCATGCTACTTTGTCTTGAATTTTTGCCTAGGATGTTTAGCATGATCTCCTCCGTCGGGGGGTTGGAGATATCAATCTCAACACATATCCTAGCAAAAGAGAGCCGGTTTGATTGATTTTGGCATGGTCCGCTTGTAACGGCTTGCCTAGTAGCTTGCCGATCGCCATGAGGGCCGATTCCTCAAAAAGATGGGTTGGTAGTCCCATGATATTGCACCATACGGCAACGATGGGCGACTCAAAGAACGTATCAAAGTCCGGTGCCCATTTTGAACACCCTCATTGGGTAATGTCAACAAACCAACCGGACTCCCAATTAGGGCCACTTAAGACCTTAGCATAATCAGCCATATCTTGGAATTGAATTAGGATGTGCTTGGCATTCAAGTTTTCCAACAGGTGAAAGAACTATCCCAACCAGTCCCCATACCCCCTAAGCTTTTTATGAATTTGGAAATGAAGAAGGAAGTTGAGTGGGAAACTTCCCAACAATGGCTAGTCCTAGTTTCTCTGAGAGATATTCCGTTTCAACATCGGTAAAGGAGAGATAAGGTGTACCTTCAAAGTCTCCGGCTGTCCCCAAAGGTGTGACTTGCCGGCGTCGAGTGGGATTGTCTCGTCCTTATGGTTTTATGTGGTGTGTTGAGCCTCCCACCATGCACCCCGTGCCCCCATGAGCGAACAAGTTTTTAGCCTCCTTAGCCATGCATGCTTCGCCGCGGGACCAGGTTTTCCGGCGGGTACTCCGGCGGCCGGCCGTCGTGCCATGGTCCCTCTTGTCTCCATCAATGCCGAATTGGGTGTGGATAGCACATGGTGCTGAATTTGAATTCAAAATGGCATTTACCTCAAATGGACCGGCTGCGCCTAAAAACTTGCACAGGGATATGGCGTATTAGTATCTAGGCGTATTGAGTATGGCTGGATATGTCTGGTTCATTATTAAATAATAAAATATACTTCTATTTATACATAATTAAAAAATTTGAAAATCTCAAAAATATAACATCTAAACTCTTAAACAATTAACTCGTAGCACTCAAGCTAACTCCTCTCTTTTTATCGTAAGTTTCCCCTTACATTTTAGCTTTGGATGCATCATTCCTATTGAATATGCATTGCTTGACTTGTCACATACTCACATGGACCTTTTGTCTTGTTTATGGATCTGTTTCTATGCTATCATTCATCTATATTACATGTTGATTATGAAGGAACTTGAAGTTGAAGGGGAGCTTCCAGAGTTAGGTTTCTTGTTGTCAAGAAGTATTTATAATCATCTCAGCATGGGTTTTTATTTGAATGCTAAACTTTCTCTTTAATATGGTTATTACTGTCACTCTGACAAAATACTACGTGTGTTATGAGGGTATGGATGCCCATGTTGCGTACGGTTTTGTACATTTACACAATGAAAAACCTTACCTTGCTGAAGGTCCCATTTCTAATAAGGTAAGATCATTCTTCCATTTCCAAACACTGATTTTGATCCACGGGATGCATGAATTCTGATATAATGACCCAACATCAGATTAGGGATGTCAATCCAGCCAAAACCCGTGAGTCAACCTGAACAACGGCCGATAAAAATTATAGGGTTGACATACCTAATCAAGATCCTTGGTTTTCAATTGAATGCTTTCATTTTCGTATATATTCTCTTTTTAACATTCATTATTTGCTCCACGTCAAAAGTATTTGAATTCAATATAATCTACAATGATGTGATGCTTATGAGCTGGTGAATGCTAAGTGTAAATAATTTGTTATTAATGAAAATAATTTTCTGTTAACCAATATAGCACTCACAATCATCTATTTCCAGATTATTAAAATAAGCCACAAAATCAGGAACTATAGAAATTATGCATGGTTTAATTCTAATAGTACATAATTTGCTTAACTAAAAAATAATTTTCTGTTTCATTAAGCCATGCATAATTTCTTTAGTTCTTGATTTTTGTGCTTATTATTATTAATAATATGGAAATAGATGATTGTGAATTGCATATATTGGTCGAATAACAGATTCAAAACAATTATAATCCTAATAATTGTCTTCTCATTATTTTAAGTTCATAAATTACATGGAATAAACACCAACCAATCACAACTATTAGTATAGCACACAAGGATTTGAGTTAATTCACAAGTTTAATAAAATCCATATTTATGGTGCAACACCCATTGCTTAAGTACAATTTTCCATGATTTATTTTTACAAAGATTATATCTTACTTTCATAATTCTTAATTGTGCATCCCTAATGCAGATGATATACACCATGCAGCAGTTATCCAGGTTTAAGGTTGGTTTGTGTGACATTCTTGTAACTGACCATTAAACATTACTTCTCGAGTCCTTTGAATATTCCAGATTTATCACTGTATCGACCATGCTAACCAGCTAACTACAAGATTGTCATTCTTCTCAAGGTGGTTCTTTATCATTGAAATGTCATCTGAGCTCTTTATCAGCAGTGGTTTTCGTTGCATGAACAACTTTATTATAATATATTTACAAGTTAGCTTCTGCTTTCTTTTTTGTGTAACCTTCACGTTGTTTAGTTCAATCTTTCATAATAAGTTGTACCATTATTCAATATGCTTTTCACATTGTTGCCCAGGTCTTTGAAGAACATCATTTAAATTGGGAGCAAATCCCAGTCCCATCAAGTTTGTCTTATCTCTGTCTCATACATAAGAATTAAGATTGTTTCTATTTGCATCACATGAGGTTAGTTAATCTAAATTTTTTTATTTTAACTTCATGGTTTGGCAGCTCCACCATTGAAATTTATTGATTTGCCCGGGGTAGATAAGAGAAATGTTGATGATTTAGTGGCGAGTACCTTCTTAACAAGATTCAATTTCACAGGCACCCGAAGTTGCATCAGCCAAAGCTATTACAATTGTAAAGGAACTAGATGGAGAATACAGTTTGCTATCCTATTTTGTCTTATTCATGAAATTAAGAGGGGGGGAAAATAGAAACATTGTCTGCCATTGTGTCAAATTTTATTATGTGTTTGAGTAACTTATATTTAACTTTTAAATAGCTACAAGAACTGTTGGATTTATCCGATCTGCACTAACCTTTTTATTATGTGTTTGAGTAGCTTATATTTATTTTTAAATAGGTACAAGAATTGTTGGAGTGATCAAATCAGCGCTAACCTTACTCCTTGCAGGATATTTGTTAAAGAAGACTACAAAACTAATAGTAGGAGCCGCAGATGAGTCGTCTTGACTGGAAAAACAGAAAAGTGAGTTCCTTGACTTGCACTGCTACTTAAAGTAATGTCTTTTCATGATATCAAGACATTAACTTTCCATAACCTATGCATCTTGGAAGAGAGGCATTTTCGTGGGTGGTGGTGTCATTACACTGAAGGTACTTTATATCTGTGTGATACACATTTTACCTAGCCCTCTAGTTTAGTACTAGAATATGTTTATATGCTACACAGAGCTTCTAAAGATGTTAGAAACTGGGGGATTTTAAATAATATATTACAAATACTAGGGAGTCATATGGAGGACGTGTTAATATACCTACTAATCAGAATGGTATTTCATTGCTGCATGTTGTGCATGTTGTGGAGCTGTATGACTTGAACTTGTTTCATTGTTTTTGTCTTAATGGTCCATAACATCTGGTTCGTAAAAGTTTTCATATGATTTTATAGAGCCACATAAGTTACATCTCGATTAACCAATCCTGTCATTTTGTTGTTGCAACACTCAGGAATTTAACTTTGAAGAAGCTGCAGAAGATGAGGAACCCCCCTCCTCAAAAGAAATGGTTCCACGACTTACTCCCTCCGTCCCATCTCATGTGATAGATTTCTTTTCGGCACGAGAATTAAGAAAATGATATGTATTGAGTTAAAGTGGACACAGTAAAGTATGAGAGAGGAAAAAGTAAGAGGGATAAAGAGAGAATAAAATAAGAAAGAGAGAATAAAGTAAGAGAGAAGGAATAAATTAAGCCATGGTTGAAGTTTTATTTTTAGCTAAAAAAGGAAATCAATCACTTGATATGGGACAACCCAAAATGGAAAGTTGATCACTTAAGGTGGGACGGAGGGAGTATAATTTAATTATTTTGTACCACTATTATTATTATTTAACAATAATTATTTAATTTTTTTATAAATTTAAAATTATGTATCATAGTACATAATAATAATAATAACTATAATTATAATATTTATAGCTTATAATTATTAGTTTTATAATAGTAAAAAATATGTTATTATTATTTGTAATTGTTTTCATTATTATTTTGCTAATAATTTATAATATTTTAAATAATTCAAATATAATTTGAATTATGAGTAATATAGTAATAAGTAACAATTATTATTTTACAATTTATTTATAGTGTATGACCGACGCCTATGTTTATAGTGTGTTATGTATGTATTTTTTTATATGTATATTTTTTGCTGTTTGTGTGTGAAAAGTGTATATTGAGGGAGAGTGCTTGTATTTTGTGCATATGTGTTAACTGTTTTGTTTAATTAGTATGTTTGGTTTGTGTATAGTTGCAATAAATTGTTTATAGTGTGAGTGTAATGTATGTATTTTGTATATAGTGTGTGTAGGGTGTATATTGTGGGTGCAATGCTTGAATGTTGTGTTTAATGTGTGTATATGATGTATTCATAGTGCGTGCTATGCTATTTTCTGTACGTGTCTATTTTGTGTAGTGTAAGTGTAGAGTATTATGTGCATTGTGTGTATAATGTGAGTAGTGTGGGTATTTTGTGCATAGTGTGTATTTTGTGTTTAGTGTGTGTATAGTGTTGTATTTTGTTTGTCTTCATAATGTGTGCTATGTTAGTATTTTCTTTACATTCTAATTTTGTGTATAGTGTGAGTGTAGTGTAATAATGTGCAGTGTGTATAATGTGAGTGGTGTGGGTATTTTGTGCATACTGTGTGTATTTTGTGCATACTGTGTGTATGTGCAATGTGTATATAAGGGTGCAATGTTTCTATTTTATGTATATTGTGTTTATAGAGTGTATTATGTGTGTATTTGCTATACGTTTTTGTAATGTGTGTATGTGTAAATAAATAACTATGTAAATGAAGAGTGTAAATAAATAACTATAGCAAATGTGTGAGTGTATTATGTGTGTATTTGTTGGGCTGCCGTGAATAAATGAAGAGTGGTCCAAAATTCAAAAAATATAGTTATTTTATGTAATGTGTGTATATAAGGGTGCAATGTTTCTATTTTATGTATATTGTGTTTATAGAGTGTATTATGTGTGTATTTGCTATACGTTTTTGTAATGTGTGTATGTGTAATATGTATATAAGGGTGCAATGTTTCTATTTTGTGTATATTGTGTTTATAGAGTGTATTATGTGTGTATTTGCTATACGTTTATATTAGTGTGTAGTATGCGCAGTGGACCGTTATTAGTGTGTATAAAGTGTGTCTTTTGTGTATCGTTTGATTAGTATGTTTAATTTGTGTATAGTTGCAATGAAATGTGTGTATATTTGCAATGAATTGTGTGTATAGTATACGTGCAATATGTATTTCGTGAATACTATGTAGCAAGTGTATAGTGTTTTATATTGTGTGTGTACTTTGTCTGTAATGTGTGTGGTTTGTATAGCGTGTGCATTATGTGTGTGTATATTGTGCATATTGTGAACTTTTTGCATAGTGTGTATGTTTTGTGAATAGTGTAGTTTATGTTGTGTATAATGTGTTTATATTTATGCGTAAGTGTGTGCATTCTGTGCAATGTGTGTATGTGCAGTGTGTATTTTTTGTTGTATATATACATGTTGGTGCAATGCATGTATTTTATGTATAGCGTGTTTATAGTGTGTGCTATGTGTATTTTTTGTGCATGTATTTTTGTGTAGGGTGTATGTATTTCGTGGGTGTAGTTATCTGTATTTTTTGTAATGTGTAGTGTGTGCATTTTAAGATAAAGTGTGTTTAGGTTATTTGTTTTGTGTGTAGTTGTGAAGTGTTTATTTTGTGTATATTGCTTGCATTTTGTGTATACTTTGTGTTGTGTGCAGTGTTTGTATTTTGTTTATAGTGTGTGTATTTTTTGGATAGGGTATGACCGACGCCTATGTTTATAGTGTGTTATGTATGTATTTTTTTATATGTATATTTTTTGCTGTTTGTGTGTGAAAGGTGTATATTGAGGGTGAGTGCTTGTATTTTGTGCATACGTGTTAACTATTTTGTTTAATTAGTATGTTTGGTTTGTGTATAGTTGCAATAAATTGTGTGTATAGTGTGAGTGTAATGTATGTATTTTGTATATATCGCGTATTGTGTTATTTTTATATAGTGTGTTTTGTGTATAGTGTGTGTAGGGTGTATATTGTGGGTGTAATGCTTGAATATTGTGTTTAATGTGTGTATATGATGTATTCATAGTGTGTGCTATGCTATTTTCTGTACGTGTCTATTTTGTGTAGTGTAAGTGTAGAGTATTATGTGCATTGTGTGTATAATGTGAGTAGTGTGAGTATTTTGTGCATAGTGTGTGTAGTGTGAGTATTTTGTGCATAGTGTGTGTAAAGTGTGTGTATTTTATGTTTAGTGTGTGTATAGTGTTGTATTTTGTGTTTAGTGTGTGTGTATAGTGTTGTATTTTGTTTGTCTTCATAATGTGTGGTATGTTAGTATTTTCTTTACATTCTAATTTTGTGTATAGTGTGAGTGTAGTGTAATAATGTGCAGTGTGCATAATGTGAGTAGTGTGGGTATTTTGTGTATACTTTGAGTATTTTGTGCATGTTTATATTTTGCGTGTATTATGTGATGTGTATGTGTGTTTATATTTTGTTGTGATGTGTGTGTATGTGCAATGTGTATATAAGGGTGCAATGTTTCTATTTTATGTATATTGTGTTTATAGAGTGTATTATGTGTGTATTTGCTATACAATTTTACGTATATTGTGTTTATAGAGTGTATTATGTGGGTATTTGCTATACCTTTTTGTAATGTGTGTATGTGCAATGTGTATATAAGGGTGCAATGTTTCTATTTTGTGTATATTGTGTTTATAGTGTATTATGTGTGTATTTGCTATACGTTTATATTAGTGTGTCTAGTGTGTAGTATGCGCAGTGGACCGTTATTAGTGTGTATAAAGTGTGTCTTTTGTGTATCGTTTGATTAGTATGTTTAATTTGTGTATAGTTGCAATGACATGTGTGTATATTTGCAATGACATGTGTGTATAGTGTATGTGTAATGTGTATTTTGTGAATACTATGTAGTTTGTGTATAGTGCGTGTATTACGTGCAATATATGAAGTATGTATTTTGTGGTTTGTGTATGTGGGCGTAATGGTTGCGTTTTGTATATTTTGTGTATAGTGTCTTATTTCTATAGTGCAAGTATATTTTGTGTATAGTGTCTGATTTCTATAATGCATGTATTTTGGTTTATAGTGGGGTAATGTACAAATTTTGTGCATAGGTGTATTAATAATAATATTAAACTATAATTATAGTATTTATAATTATTATTTTAATAGTAATAATATATTATTATAATAATAGTAATTATTAGTATTCATTATTGTCTTCATTAGCATTGTACTAATTAATTAACAATATATTAAATAATTATAATATAGTTATTTCAATTATGAATGATATATTGATAAGTAATAATTATTATTTTGAACAATATATTAAATAATTATAATATAAGTAGCAATTATTATTTTATTATTTATTTATAAATTAATAACTAATAAAAAATGTCTTTATTAAATTTTGAATTTATGAATTATATCTAGTTAAAACATCAGTAAATATTTATAATTTAGTTTATTATCACTATAATAATGATTATTATATTATTATTATTGTTTTTATTATTATGTTATCTAATTGTATTGTGAGTTTATATTGGGTGCTATACATCTTATAATTTTTGTGTGTAGTGTATGTATTTTGAGTATAGTGGTGTATTTTGTGTATAGTATGTTTATTGTGTGTGCTATTTGTATATTTTCTACATGTGTATATTTTGTATAGTGGGTGTAATTTGTTTATTTTGTATAATGTGTGGCAGTGTGTATGCTCTATGTACTCTGTATGTACTGTGTGTAGTTGTGTATATTCTGTATGTATATATAGTGCACGACATTTTATGTATAGTGTATATTTAGCTTGTAGTGTTTGTAATGTGCGTTTATAATGTGTAGCGTATGCATTATGTGCAATATATGTTGTGTGTATATATATATGTTGGTGCAATGCATGTATTTTGTGTATATCGTATTTATAGTGTGTGCTATGTGTATATTTTTGTATGTATTTTTGTGTAGTGTGTATGTATTTTGTAGTTGTAGTTGTAGTTGTCTGTCTATATTTTTTGTAATGTGTAGTGAGTGCATTTTAAGATAAAGTGTATTTAGTTTATAGTGATTATGTTGTGCGTATTTTGTGTATAGTTTGATTAGTATGTTTGGTTTGGGAATAGTTGCTACGAAAATGTGTTTTACTTGTGTTTAGTTTGTTTGTTTTGTGTATAGTGTGTGAAGTGTTTGTGTTTTACGTATATTATGGATATATTGTATATATTGTGTGTATTTTGTGTTGGGTGTATACGCGCGGTTCTTGTATTTTGTGTATAGCATGTGTCTAGCGCGTATATTTTATTTTTAGTGTGTGTTATTTATATTTTTCTTGTGCATGTACAATTTGTATATAGTGTGTATTTTGTGTAATACTTTGTTTATTATAATGTGTGTATTTTGCATTTAGTGTGTAGTATGTGAAGTGTCTATTTTGTGTATACTTTTTGTATTTTGTTTATACTTTATTTCATGTTTAGTGTGTTTATATGTTTGTTTTGTGTGAAGTGTTTGTATTTTGTTTATGTGGGTGTTTTTATGTAAATTGTGTGTATTTTGTGTTGTGTGTGTTGCAGTGCTTATATCTTGTGTGTAGTGTGTTTAGTTTGTTTGTCTTGTGTATAGTGCGTGAAATGTTTATATTTTGTGTATATTGTTGTTATTTTATTTATGTTGTGTGTACTCTGTACAGAGGATGTGTTGCAGTGTTTGTATTTTGTGTATAGTGTGTGTCAAGTGCGTATATTTTATGTATAGTGTGTGGTTCTTGTGCGTATTGTTTGTATACTTTGTCTATAATGCTTGTATTTTTGTATCGGGTAAATATCAATTTTGGTCCTAAACATAAGACCAAAATACGAATTTGGTCCAAAATATTCACTTTTTGAAAAATAAGTCCATAACAAATGAAAATTGTCAACAAATCATTACTAAAATTGAAATATTTACGAATATGTATAAGTGAAACACCAGAACTTGTAAGACAAAGATTTAAATCTTAGGAAAATACATTAAAAAGGAAAGAAAATAAGACCAACCTTACCGGCGGGCTGAAGTCGGCATCCGGCAGTGGTGGTGGCGTCAGAACAAGGAGGGAGTGGGTTGGGAGGCTGCTCTGGCGGAATGGCGGCGGCGGCAGACCCGGGGGAGAGAAAGTTAGATCTGAAGATGAAGAGGTGGCGGGGCGCCGCGCTGGAGGCGGCGGACGGCAGAGGCAGGAATTTAGGGGTGAGGAGTCTCATTTCATTAGGGTTAGATATAAATGAGGTGGAAGATGAGTTTGATATGTAGGGTTAATATTTATTTGTTGTTGGGCTGCCGTGAATAAATGAAGAGTGGTCCAAAATTCAAAAAATATAGTTATTTATTTATGTGGGTTGAAGATGAAATATGGTCATGGCCCAGATTAGTTCTTTTGGGACGAAGGATTAATAATTACTTTTAGCCTAAATTTGAGTATATGTACAATTAATAAGTTTTAATTACTCCTTATTGTGTAATTAATTAAGCTTAAAATAATTTAATTTAAGCTTTGAATTAATTTTTGAAATCTTACATAAGCCAAATAAATATTTGTGAACTTAAGATTAATAGGAGAAACACATGGTTTTAGGCGCATCCATAAATTACTCCATCTTCTCGAAGCTAAGAATTGTTTGACTTTTATTTTCTTTTCCAAAAAGGGAAAAACTGGCCAGGAGAATAACATCGAGAAACAAGGAATTTATCTCAAAACCTTGGACAACGTAAATTGTCACGACCACAACTCCCTAGTGCTAGTGAGCGTAGTTATTTCGCAACTAAATTAAACTCATCAATCATAAACTAATCATAAAAGGAATACCTGACTAAAAAAATAGTCTTGAAGGCGAAAGGGTACAACCAAGTCAAAATTAAAGTATTTAGGCTAATTTCATTGTTTCACTAGGACAATACTTAAACAGGCAACGGAAGGTTCCAAGACAATCATTATTCATAAGTTCCTCCCAACACTTTCAGCACCTCGATCACCTTCAACCTACGCGTTAGAAAAATAAACATGCAGGGCTGAGTATTTGGTATACCCAGTGGACTTAGTGCTAAAAATAGTTCTTATTTAATTGTCAGCCATAGTTGAGTGAACACGAGATTTTTATTTGAACTAAGGCCCGAGTCACTAAATTCTTTTTTTCATTTCTTGAATTTGATTGCACAATCACATAAACATAATATGAACCAGGAATGTGACCACATTCCACGACGGTCACTGGACCGGCCAACTCGAAAGCTAGCACACGGTCCCCATATGTGTACACTAGTCCGAGTAGGGTTTGCGGCCCTACTGGGACCCGAATTCGATTTAACATGTTTGACATAGCCAAGCAGATAGGTAATTATAAAACAAAACGTGGCATGACAATATATTGAAAATATATTCACGTTTTCACATAAAATCATGTTCGAAAAGAAAGCCCATCTCAAAAGCTATATCTCTCTAGCCGAACAATCTCCTTGATTTGATTTTAGACGACGCACGAAGACGTCCCTTTAGTAATATGAGAATAATACTTGATTAAACTTTAAGAAGCCAAATACTTTATCATGAGTGCATTCTAAATGCATGATCATTTTATTCATTCCCTTTCTTTAACTCATAAGGGGTCCTTGAGCATTAATTAAATCATGCGATTTAATTTATATGGAGGTCTATAAATTTTGTTTAACGGAGGAGTGTTACTTCCTATGTAAATCATTCAAGCATTAAAATAAAATCCGGGTGTTATATTTTATTATCATGAAATATAACTATCGTCCAACTCCTCATATGCATTATTATTATTATTACATCTATTCCCCCCCCCCCCCTCTTTTTTAGGCAGCCCACTCCCCAAATAATTTTTTTTCCTCAAACATAATTGGTGAGGCCCAAATTCCTTATTCTTCAAAATTTTTTGGTCAAACTGCCTTCCCACTTTAATCAAAATAATAGGCTCCCCCCTTTTCCTTCCCATTTTCAAAATCCCCAATTTAGATAGGAACCCTAGCTCTCTCCCTCCTACCTCGGCGACTCCCGCCGCTGCCCGGCCGCCACGCACCGCCGTCTCCGGCGCCATCTTCCTCCCTATCTTTCTTCGTCTCTCCCTCTTTCACTTCTCCCTTTCTTTTCTAATTTGGACAATTAGTAAATCCCCAAATTAAGGAAATCAAACCCTAGGTAGGCGGCTTTCCCGCTTTCGAGCGTCGTCGCCCCCTTCTTCTCCGGCGAAACCGCCGTCCCCCTTCTTCATCAGAATTCGACCTCCTCCCCTGGATCGCGAGAATCGAGAGGCAGCGCCTCCAAGTCCCTTTTCGGTACGCCGCTGTTACGATCCGAGCTCGTAGCTTCCCTATCTTAGCTCGCCACTGCCGAACTCAGTGACTTCTTCGCGGTCTTCCTATCTTAGCTCGCCACTGCCGAACTCAGTGACTTCTTCGCGGTCTTCCTATCTTAGCTCGTCACTGCCGAACTCAGTGACTTCCTCGCGGTCCTCCTATCTTCGCTCGTCACTGCCGAACTCAGTGACTTCTTCTCGGTCTCCCTCTCTTAGTTCGGCATTGCCGAACTCAGCGATAATACGCAAGCAACTCTTGAATGAACAATCGAGGATCGTATTATTGAATCAACAAGAAGTTTACACGATAGAAACAATCAAACGAAGAGGAGGAACTAGATCCACGATCT
Source organism: Salvia splendens (assembly GCF_004379255.2). Lineage (NCBI taxonomy): Eukaryota > Viridiplantae > Streptophyta > Magnoliopsida > Lamiales > Lamiaceae > Salvia > Salvia splendens. The sequence goes on along the minus strand of NC_056036.1, from coordinate 25,514,317 downwards.
AAGCTCCGATTTACAATTCAACACTATACTCAACATAACCGAAAGAAATAAGCAACTCCTCTACTTATACTGTTCATCTTAGCTCACTTAACTAACTAACAGCCACGTGCTCGACTCTTATTGGCTGCAACACGTCATATCTCACGTGATGATTGCCAGCTGGCTTGAGTTAGTTACACAGCAACTAACTCCTACTTAACTCCCAACTTCCAACGACTTCCTTTATAGCTCGCTATCTTGTGTTGCATGCATTTTACGCATGAATGATCATGCATGCAACAATACCCCCGACTTAAGGTTCCTTGTCCTCAAGGAACCAAGGGAAACGCTCGGTGATCACGTCCGCGAATTTCCAAGAAGCATCGGCAGGGGATCTATCTTTCCAATGGATCAGCCATTTTGTAGCCGCTTGATTGTGTCGCTTCACCATTTTTCTATCCAGAATCGCTTGTGGTATAGCATCATTGATATGAGATGTAGATGGTAGATCTGAAATAGGCCCGAGAGGAGGTGCAGCGGGCTTCAGTAATGAAACATGAAAGACATCATGTATAGCAGCTGATGAGGGTAAATTCAGCTTATAAGCTACCTTCCCCATTCTATCCACGATCTGATATGGTCCAAAAAACTTAGCTTCGAACTTGTGGTGTTTGCCCCGAATAGATTTCTGCCTATAGTCTTGAAGCTTCAGCCAAACCCAATCACCAATCTGAAACTCTCTGTCAAAACGATGAAGATCAGCTTGTTTCTTCATTCTTGCTGCAGCTTTCTCAATATTTTTCTTTAATATGACAATCATCTCCTCTCTATCTCTCAAAGCAATGTCTATAGCTTCAATATCTGAATCCCCAGGTAGGTATGAGACATGTAAAGGAGGTGGAAATCCATATAATGCTTCAAAGGGAGTCATCCGAATACTCGAGTGATAAGTAGTGTTGTACCAATATTCGGCTAATCCCAGCCATTGAACCCAAGAGTGTGGTTTCTCTCCCATAGAGCATCTCAAATAACATTGTAAACATCTATTAACAACCTCAGATTGTCCATCGGTCTCAGGGTGATAGGCTGTAGAATATAGCAATTCCACACCCAATAAAGTCATAAACTCCTTCCAGAAAGCTCCCACAAACACAGCACCTCGATCACTCACAATTTTAGCAGGCATGCCATGTAATTTGAAAACAAAATCCATGAATATTTCTGCTACTTTCTTGGCTGTAAAAGGATGGGACAAAGCCATAAAATGAGCATACTTACTCAACCGATCTACCACCACAAATATAGTGTCTTTTCCATGCGAAGTAGGTAAAGCCTCTATGAAATCCATAGTGATATCAGTAAAAATTGCAGCAGGCATAGGCAGGGGTTGAAGTAATCCAGCCGGGGAAGTAGTGCTTGGTTTATATCTTTGGCAAGTCACACACATCCTCACAAATTCTTTAACATCCTTCATCATCTTAGGCCAATAACACAAGGCAGAGATCCTCTTGTAAGTTCCCAACACACCCGAATGGCCAGCTGTTGCAGACTCATGGAATATAGTTAGAATTTTGGCCTTCAAGAATACATCATTTCCAACTACAAGTCTGCCATTTCTCCTTAACTCACCATTTTTCCAGCTAAATTTAGGGTGAGAAGTAGTATCAGTCTGTTTTGCATTCAAAATTAATTGAATTTGTTGATCTGCTTTCCAAGATTCCTTAATCTGCTCAATTAATTCCAAGGGAATTATAAGAGAAGTTAGAGCAAATATCATAGATTCTGGCACCCTAGATAAGGCATCAGCCACTGCATTATCACATCCTTTCTTGTACCTTATCTCATAATCGAATTGCATAAGTTTTGTCATCCAAGCTTGTTGAGTTGGAGTTGTCAACTTCTGCTCAACCAAATATTTGAGGCTCTGATGATCAGTTAGGATTATAAACCTCCTACATTGCAGGTAGTAATACCATTTTTTTACTGCCATCAAGATAGCCAAGAGTTCTTTTTCATACACAGACAGGGCTTGATGTTTAGGAGTTAAGGCTTTGCTGATAAAAGCTATAGGATGTTTCTCCTGCATTAGTACAGCACCAATACCCACTCCAGATGCGTCTGTTTCAACTACAAACTCCTTGGAGAAATCGGGTAAAGCTAAAACTGGTGCAGATATCATAGCACTTTTTAATTTATCAAAAGCTTCTTGTGCTTCCTCAGGCCAACTAAATGCAGCACCTTTTGTCACCTCTATCAATGGTTTAGCAATGACTCCATAATTGTATACAAATCGCCTATAATATCCAGTTAAACCCAAGAAGCTTCTAACATGTTTAATCGTTTTTGGTCTTGGCCAATTCTTAACCGCTGCTATCTTGGCTTCATCAGTAGCAACACCATCAGCAGAAATGACATGTCCCAAGTATTCCACCCTTCTACACCCAAAACTACATTTAGACTTCTTAGCTAGAAGGCTGTGCTGCTTCATTAAGTTCATCACAGCCTTCAAGTGAAACTCATGGTCTTCCTTACTTTTGCTATAGATCAAGATGTCATCAAAGAAAACCAAAATAAATTTCCTCAAATGCTCTCTGAAGACAGAATTCATCAAGTTTTGAAAGGTGGCCGGAGCATTTGTTAATCCAAATGGCATCACTAAAAATTCATAGTGACCGGAGTGAGTTTTGAAGGCTGTTTTATGGATGTCCTCCAGCCTCATTCGAACTTGCCAATAGCCAGACCGTAGATCAATTTTAGAAAACCAAGTAGCCCCACCCAACTCATCCAAAAGCTCCTCAATAACCGGTATAGGGTATTTATCCTTAACCGTGATAGCATTTAAAGCTCTATAATCCACACACATGCGCCATGATGAGTCCTTCTTCTTGACTAAAACAATAGGGCTAGCAAAGGAACTCTCACTATGCCTTATAACTCCAGATTTCAGCATTTCATCAATCATAGTTTCAATGATATCTTTCTGTTTGGAAGCATATTTATAGGGCCTTATGTTGACAGCATTAGACCCCTCTTTCAAAATGATTTTGTGATCTTGCTCCCTCGGTGGTGGTAATGAACTTGGCTCTGCAAATATGGCTTCATTCTCATCCAATATCAGTTTAAGTTCTGGCCATATTTCCTCTGTACTGATCTCATAACAGAAGGAAATTTCCTCTTCTATTGAAGGCATCAGCTGGCTGATCTTTCTTTCATTTTCATCTTTTTCTTGCAGGTTGCAGATATGTAAACAATGTAATTGATCAGATTTTGGTGACCATAGCTCTCCTTGCAACTTCACAACCGCACCAGATAATTTGAATTGCATAGTCAGCTTGTTGAAATCCCATGTAATCTCACCCAAGGTAGACAACCAAGCACCACCCAATATCAAATCATAAGTTTCTAAATGAATAAGATAGACCTCAGCTTGAAATGTTGCTCCCTGCATTTCCCACTCAAGGCTACTACATTTCTGATTGCATTGCAGTAGTTGTCCATTAGCAACCTCTACAGCCTTAGAGCTCACTGCAGTGAGTTCACACTTAATCTTTTTAGCTACTCTGGAACTCAAGAAGTTATGAGTACTCCCAGTATCAATTAAGATCTTTAAAGCCTTTTTCTGACAGATTCCTCTAATCCTCATCAGTTGAGGTCCATTCTTACCCCAAACAGCATGTAAAGACAGCTGGAGATCCGGTTCTTCACCAGCCCTTGTTTCATCTGCCAATTCTGCTTGTTCCTCACTTTCTGCTGTGTCTCCCAGCTCAATCAGTTGTATAACATAAAATTTCCTCTTAGAACATTGATGATTAGGAGTGAATTTTTCAGTGCACCAGAAACACTCCTTCCTAGCTCTTTTTTCATCCATTTCTTTGGGTGATAGATTAGTGCTAGCTCTAACACCACCCAAACGATTAGGCTCCTTATTACCTCCACTCCAATTGTTAGTATTCACCACAGGTTTAGTATTAGTGGTGACTGCCAGGGGCTTACTACTCGAGTAATAACTGCTATTAGAATACACATTACTCTGCATCACCTTAGGCTTAATTCCTAAAGCCTTCACAGTTAGTTCTTGCAATTTAGCTAATGAGTAAGCCTCAGCCAAGCTCTTAGGTTTAAACATTCTCACTGGCATTTGTAGTTCATCAATAAGTCCAGATAAGAAAAAACTAAGTGCTTGATCCTCTCTTATATTAGCTCTCGGATACAACTCATCAAAAGTATCCATGTATGATTGTAGCGTACCTTTTTGTTTGAGATTCCTCAGATCTGCAAGCGGATCCTCAAAAGCATGAGCTCCAAAGCGAGCTGCTACGCACGAGATGTAATATCTCCAATCAACATACGCCTCATTTCCATGTAGAGTCAAAAATCCTCTATGCCATTGGAGAGCTTTTCCTTCCATATGAATTGCTGCTACCTTTACTTTCTCCGCCTCTGGTACCCTTGCTACTTGAAAAAAATATTCAGCTCTCATCATCCAACCTTCAAATCCTTCACCATCAAATTTAGGAAACTCATATCGAGTAGATCTTCCCCAATCTGATTTTCCTTCGCTACTTCCTTCACCATTATCCATTGCTGCGTTGTTTTTCTGATTCTGCAAATTAATCGCAGCGATTGCTTGCCTCAGTTCCAAAATTTGGATTTCCTGCTCATGAATGACTTGATCACGCTCACTTAACTTCTGATCCATCAATTTGTTGCATGCATGATCATTCATGCGTAAAATGCATGCAACACAAGATAGCGAGCTATAAAGGAAGTCGTTGGAAGTTGGGAGTTAAGTAGGAGTTAGTTGCTGTGTAACTAACTCAAGCCAGCTGGCAATCATCACGTGAGATATGACGTGTTGCAGCCAATAAGAGTCGAGCACGTGGCTGTTAGTTAGTTAAGTGAGCTAAGATGAACAGTATAAGTAGAGGAGTTGCTTATTTCTTTCGGTTATGTTGAGTATAGTGTTGAATTGTAAATCGGAGCTTAGATCGTGGATCTAGTTCCTCCTCTTCGTTTGATTGTTTCTATCATGTAAACTTCTTGTTGATTCAATAATACGATCCTCGATTGTTCATTCAAGAGTTGCTTGCGTATTATCGCTGAGTTCGGCAATGCCGAACTAAGAGAGGGAGACCGAGAAGAAGTCACTGAGTTCGGCAGTGACGAGCGAAGATAGGAGGACCGCGAGGAAGTCACTGAGTTCGGCAGTGACGAGCTAAGATAGGAAGACCGCGAAGAAGTCACTGAGTTCGGCAGTGGCGAGCTAAGATAGGAAGACCGCGAAGAAGTCACTGAGTTCGGCAGTGGCGAGCTAAGATAGGGAAGCTACGAGCTCGGATCGTAACAAGTGGTATCCAGAGCAGTCGATCTCCGGAAACTGGAACGGTGACGCGAGGCGCTGAAATGGAGAAGAAAATGGCGGAATTGATGGATCAGAAGTTAAGTGAGCGTGATCAAGTCATTCATGAGCAGGAAATCCAAATTTTGGAACTGAGGCAAGCAATCGCTGCGATTAATTTGCAGAATCAGAAAAACAACGCAGCAATGGATAATGGTGAAGGAAGTAGCGAAGGAAAATCAGATTGGGGAAGATCTACTCGATATGAGTTTCCTAAATTTGATGGTGAAGGATTTGAAGGTTGGATGATGAGAGCTGAATATTTTTTTCAAGTAGCAAGGGTACCAGAGGCGGAGAAAGTAAAGGTAGCAGCAATTCATATGGAAGGAAAAGCTCTCCAATGGCATAGAGGATTTTTGACTCTACATGGAAATGAGGCGTATGTTGATTGGAGATATTACATCTCGTGCGTAGCAGCTCGCTTTGGAGCTCATGCTTTTGAGGATCCGCTTGCAGATCTGAGGAATCTCAAACAAAAAGGTACGCTACAATCATACATGGATACTTTTGATGAGTTGTATCCGAGAGCTAATATAAGAGAGGATCAAGCACTTAGTTTTTTCTTATCTGGACTTATTGATGAACTACAAATGCCAGTGAGAATGTTTAAACCTAAGAGCTTGGCTGAGGCTTACTCATTAGCTAAATTGCAAGAACTAACTGTGAAGGCTTTAGGAATTAAGCCTAAGGTGATGCAGAGTAATGTGTATTCTAATAGCAGTTATTACTCGAGTAGTAAGCCCCTGGCAGTCACCACTAATACTAAACCTGTGGTGAATACTAACAATTGGAGTGGAGGTAATAAGGAGCCTAATCGTTTGGGTGGTGTTAGAGCTAGCACTAATCTATCACCCAAAGAAATGGATGAAAAAAGAGCTAGGAAGGAGTGTTTCTGGTGCACTGAAAAATTCACTCCTAATCATCAATGTTCTAAGAGGAAATTTTATGTTATACAACTGATTGAGCTGGGAGACACAGCAGAAAGTGAGGAACAAGCAGAATTGGCAGATGAAACAAGGGCTGGTGAAGAACCGGATCTCCAGCTGTCTTTACATGCTGTTTGGGGTAAGAATGGACCTCAACTGATGAGGATTAGAGGAATCTGTCAGAAAAAGGCTTTAAAGATCTTAATTGATACTGGGAGTACTCATAACTTCTTGAGTTCCAGAGTAGCTAAAAAGATTAAGTGTGAACTCACTGCAGTGAGCTCTAAGGCTGTAGAGGTTGCTAATGGACAACTACTGCAATGCAATCAGAAATGTAGTAGCCTTGAGTGGGAATGCAGGGAGCAACATTTCAAGCTGAGGTCTATCTTATCATTTAGAAACTTATGATTTGATATTGGGTGGTGCTTGGTTGTCTACCTTGGGTGAGATTACATGGGATTTCAACAAGCTGACTATGCAATTCAAATTATCTGGTGCGGTTGTGAAGTTGCAAGGAGAGCTATGGTCACCAAAATCTGATCAATTACATTGTTTACATATCTGCAACCTGCAAGAAAAAGATGAAAATGAAAGAAAGATCAGCCAGCTGATGCCTTCAATAGAAGAGGAAATTTCCTTCTGTTATGAGATCAGTACAGAGGAAATATGGCCAGAACTTAAACTGATATTGGATGAGAATGAAGCCATATTTGCAGAGCCAAGTTCATTACCACCACCGAGGGAGCAAGATCACAAAATCATTTTGAAAGAGGGGTCTAATGCTGTCAACATAAGGCCCTATAAATATGCTTCCAAACAGAAAGATATCATTGAAACTATGATTGATGAAATGCTGAAATCTGGAGTTATAAGGCATAGTGAGAGTTCCTTTGCTAGCCCTATTGTTTTAGTCAAGAAGAAGGACTCATCATGGCGCATGTGTGTGGATTATAGAGCTTTAAATGCTATCACGGTTAAGGATAAATACCCTATACCGGTTATTGAGGAGCTTTTGGATGAGTTGGGTGGGGCTACTTGGTTTTCTAAAATTGATCTACGGTCTGGCTATTGGCAAGTTCGAATGAGGCTGGAGGACATCCATAAAACAGCCTTCAAAACTCACTCCGGTCACTATGAATTTTTAGTGATGCCATTTGGATTAACAAATGCTCCGGCCACCTTTCAAAACTTGATGAATTCTGTCTTCAGAGAGCATTTGAGGAAATTTATTTTGGTTTTCTTTGATGACATCTTGATCTATAGCAAAAGTAAGGAAGACCATGAGTTTCACTTGAAGGCTGTGATGAACTTAATGAAGCAGCACAGCCTTCTAGCTAAGAAGTCTAAATGTAGTTTTGGGTGTAGAAGGGTGGAATACTTGGGACATGTCATTTCTGCTGATGGTGTTGCTACTGATGAAGCCAAGATAGCAGCGGTTAAGAATTGGCCAAGACCAAAAACGATTAAACATGTTAGAAGCTTCTTGGGTTTAACTGGATATTATAGGTGATTTGTATACAATTATGGAGTCATTGCTAAACCATTGATAGAGGTGACAAAAGGTGCTGCATTTAGTTGGCCTGAGGAAGCACAAGAAGCTTTTGATAAATTAAAAAGTGCTATGATATCTGCACCAGTTTTAGCTTTACCCGATTTCTCCAAGGAGTTTGTAGTTGAAACAGACGCATCTGGAGTGGGTATTGGTGCTGTACTAATGCAGGAGAAACATCCTATAGCTTTTATCAGCAAAGCCTTAACTCCTAAACATCAAGCCCTGTCTGTGTATGAAAAAGAACTCTTGGCTATCTTGATGGCAGTAAAAAAATGGTATTACTACCTGCAATGTAGGAGGTTTATAATCCTAACTGATCATCAGAGCCTCAAATATTTGGTTGAGCAGAAGTTGACAACTCCAACTCAACAAGCTTGGATGACAAAACTTATGCAATTCGATTATGAGATAAGGTACAAGAAAGGATGTGATAATGCAGTGGCTGATGCCTTATCTAGGGTGCCAGAATCTATGATATTTGCTCTAACTTCTCTTATAATTCCCTTGGAATTAATTGAGCAGATTAAGGAATCTTGGAAAGCAGATCAACAAATTCAATTAATTTTGAATGCAAAACAGACTGATACTACTTCTCACCCTAAATTTAGCTGGAAAAATGGTGAGTTAAGGAGAAATGGCAGACTTGTAGTTGGAAATGATGTATTCTTGAAGGCCAAAATTCTAACTATATTCCATGAGTCTGCAACAGCTGGCCATTCGGGTGTGTTGGGAACTTACAAGAGGATCTCTGCCTTGTGTTATTGGCCTAAGATGATGAAGGATGTTAAAGAATTTGTGAGGATGTGTGTGACTTGCCAAAGATATAAACCAAGCACTACTTCCCCGGCTGGATTACTTCAACCCCTGCCTATGCCTGCTGCAATTTTTACTGATATCACTATGGATTTCATAGAGGCTTTACCTACTTCGCATGGAAAAGACACTATATTTGTGGTGGTAGATCGGTTGAGTAAGTATGCTCATTTTATGGCTTTGTCCCATCCTTTTACAGCCAAGAAAGTAGCAGAAATATTCATGGATTTTGTTTTCAAATTACATGGCATGCCTGCTAAAATTGTGAGTGATCGAGGTGCTGTGTTTGTGGGAGCTTTCTGGAAGGAGTTTATGACTTTATTGGGTGTGGAATTGCTATATTCTACAGCCTATCACCCTGAGACCGATGGACAATCTGAGGTTGTTAATAGATGTTTACAATGTTATTTGAGATGCTCTATGGGAGAGAAACCACACTCTTGGGTTCAATGGCTGGGATTAGCCGAATATTGGTACAACACTACTTATCACTCGAGTATTCGGATGACTCCCTTTGAAGCATTATATGGATTTCCACCTCCTTTACATGTCCCATACCTACCTGGGGATTCAGATATTGAAGCTATAGACATTGCTTTGAGAGATAGAGAGGAGATGATTGTCATATTAAAGAAAAATATTGAGAAAGCTGCAGCAAGAATGAAGAAACAAGCTGATCTTCATCGTTTTGACAGAGAGTTTCAGATTGGTGATTGGGTTTGGCTGAAGCTTCAAGACTATAGGCAGAAATCTATTCGGGGCAAACACCACAAGTTCGAAGCTAAGTTTTTGGACCATATCAGATCGTGGATAGAATGGGGAAGGTAGCTTATAAGCTGAATTTACCCTCATCAGCTGCTATACATGATGTCTTTCATGTTTCATTACTGAAGCCCGCTGCACCTCCTCTCGGGCCTATTTCAGATCTACCATCTACATCTCATATCAATGATGCTATACCACAAGCGATTCTGGATAGAAAAATGGTGAAGCGACACAATCAAGCGGCTACAAAATGGCTGATCCATTGGAAAGATAGATCCCCTGCCGATGCTTCTTGGGAATTCGCGGACGTGATCACCGAGCGTTTCCCTTGGTTCCTTGAGGACAAGGAACCTTAAGTCGGGGGTATTGTTGCATGCATGATCATTCATGCGTAAAATGCATGCAACACAAGATAGCGAGCTATAAAGGAAGTCGTTGGAAGTTGGGAGTTAAGTAGGAGTTAGTTGCTGTGTAACTAACTCAAGCCAGCTGGCAATCATCACGTGAGATATGACGTGTTGCAGCCAATAAGAGTCGAGCACGTGGCTGTTAGTTAGTTAAGTGAGCTAAGATGAACAGTATAAGTAGAGGAGTTGCTTATTTCTTTCGGTTATGTTGAGTATAGTGTTGAATTGTAAATCGGAGCTTAGATCGTGGATCTAGTTCCTCCTCTTCGTTTGATTGTTTCTATCGTGTAAACTTCTTGTTGATTCAATAATACGATCCTCGATTGTTCATTCAAGAGTTGCTTGCGTATTATCGCTGAGTTCGGCAATGCCGAACTAAGAGAGGGAGACCGAGAAGAAGTCACTGAGTTCGGCAGTGACGAGCGAAGATAGGAGGACCGCGAGGAAGTCACTGAGTTCGGCAGTGACGAGCTAAGATAGGAAGACCGCGAAGAAGTCACTGAGTTCGGCAGTGGCGAGCTAAGATAGGAAGACCGCGAAGAAGTCACTGAGTTCGGCAGTGGCGAGCTAAGATAGGGAAGCTACGAGCTCGGATCGTAACAAGTGGTATCCAGAGCAGTCGATCTCCGGAAACTGGAACGGTGACGCGAGGCGCTGAAATGGAGAAGAAAATGGCGGAATTGTGTTACGATCCGAGCTCGTAGCTTCCCTATCTTAGCTCGCCACTGCCGAACTCAGTGACTTCTTCGCGGTCTTCCTATCTTAGCTCGCCACTGCCGAACTCAGTGACTTCTTCGCGGTCTTCCTATCTTAGCTCGTCACTGCCGAACTCAGTGACTTCCTCGCGGTCCTCCTATCTTCGCTCGTCACTGCCGAACTCAGTGACTTCTTCTCGGTCTCCCTCTCTTAGTTCGGCATTGCCGAACTCAGCGATAATACGCAAGCAACTCTTGAATGAACAATCGAGGATCGTATTATTGAATCAACAAGAAGTTTACACGATAGAAACAATCAAACGAAGAGGAGGAACTAGATCCACGATCTAAGCTCCGATTTACAATTCAACACTATACTCAACATAACCGAAAGAAATAAGCAACTCCTCTACTTATACTGTTCATCTTAGCTCACTTAACTAACTAACAGCCACGTGCTCGACTCTTATTGGCTGCAACACGTCATATCTCACGTGATGATTGCCAGCTGGCTTGAGTTAGTTACACAGCAACTAACTCCTACTTAACTCCCAACTTCCAACGACTTCCTTTATAGCTCGCTATCTTGTGTTGCATGCATTTTACGCATGAATGATCATGCATGCAACAGCCGCTGGCCTCGCCGTCGCGCCTTCGCCGTCGTCGTCTCCCAGCACCGCACGGCGGAGGTCCCGACGCGGTGAAGCAGCTGCCGCCGTCCCGTCATCTGCCGCAACTCCCGGGTCCCGTCGGAGTTCGCTCGTCGTCGGATTTCGTCTCGGTGGCCGGCCTTAAGCTAAGTCTTCGAACCCTTATTATCTAGCTCATCTGATTAGGTGAATTTTGGTGTTGGAGGGCTTATATGTGACTGATGCTGGGTTTTTTGTGATTTTCATTAAGTGAGGATTGAGTAGAGGCTATGTGAAAGTCGTTAAACAGTTATCTGGAGATTTTTCTGGTTGTTCATTGTGGTGGGTTTAACCCTTCCAAACTCTACTTGTTATTGCCATTAGTCTAAGCGGCAATTTCTAACATATCTTGGCATTACTTGATGATCGTGGCTGCTGCTGCTGCTACTATCTCGTGTATCACATGATGTTTGATTAATTAAAGACATCTGTCCCAATATAATAAACACAATTTATAGTGTGTTTTTCCTATTAGAGAATGAAGCATATTTCAAGGACGGTGGATATTGATTCTCTAAAGCTGACTCTCATGCCTTTTTTTTACTATAAAACCACCAAATAATTCACCCTATCCATCAATGCATGAAAAACATTTTATACATATATTGTGGAGAAAGAGATGGATCACAAGTAGTACTCATAGATAGTCTACTGTCATGGGGTTCTAATTGATAATGTTGTTAAGTTCCAAAACTGAGTTCTTGAGCATTTATGGTTCTACGCCTCTATGTTATCTATGATGCTCCCTAAATGATGCAAAAGGGTGATGGCGTTACCTATTGTGGCCGTGGAGAAACGGGCTGCCCTAGTTGTTGCTCTCAAAAAATGCTCCACTTTCTAACTCTATATGCTGCCGAAATTTGAAGTGTGTGGTAGGGGAGAACTTGATGCATATGAAAGGGGGTTTTATAGACAAGAACGTGTACTTGTGAAGCATTAACTTGAGCTGCTGTATGCCTTGTTTTCTTTCTGCAGCAGATCCTCTTTTCTGGATTATTGCAGCCACTTTAACTGCATTCCTTGGTGGTGATTTTTGCAGGTGCACAACAAGGGTGTAGGGCTGTTAACTGTGCTTTGCAGGGCTGCTGCAGCTGAAAAGGCTGATCTTGCCTCTTGGCAGCCTTCGGTTAGGGCTGGGGAGAGTGCAGGAGCTTGCTGCCACTTATCCTTCCTATTTTGGCAATCCCTTGGTCTTCATCAAGAACGTAGTTTTGTCTCTTTTCCACACTTAACAGTCCCATTAATTCTCTTGTCTTTTAGCCATTAAGGAGGTTTGTTTTGGTTTGTAGGTGTTTGAGAAATTGCTGCCATTGCTGTTGCACCGCCGTTTGCTGGTGATCTGGGCCCGCTGGTTCTCGATCGTCGGAAGGGGATGACTTGAACTTGTGAAGAATAGATTCGAGGCATTTGCATTAGGCATTCATGTATTACTTGTGTTTTTTTTGTAAGTTAAGTCATAGCTTGAAATGTAACTATTGTAACTCATTCGACTAAGGAAATAAACGAGCACATGTTCATTCTTCAATCGTACTTCACTCTCTTCTTTATTTCTAGATCACTATTAGTCATTAATCAAGCAACCAGACATAAGGGTTCTATTTTTCTCGTACTTAAAGAAATTAGGAAAAGACACTCGCTTCGTAGTTTGATAATTATTTTAAAAGTTAAGATAATTAAATTGTGGCCATTACAGTACATAGTGAATTTTCTATCCTAAATACTAGTGTGGATAAAAATTAAATTTATTTTCAAGTGATATTTGAGAAAACTTGAACTTATGTTCGTTGTTTATATTCAAATGATGTTGTCTTGTTATAAATGTTTTGTGTATAACGCCTATATGTTTTGGCTAAGGCCAAGAGAGTTGTGAATCAAATTTGGGTCCAAGTGAGAAGGGTGGTGTCCCTATTCGAACTAGTGTACACGGGAGACCTATGGCCAAAGAGCGGGCCTAGTGACTGTGGAAGGTGGCCACCTTCCCGCACAAGAATATTATGGTGACCGTGAGAGAACACTATCTATATACGGCACAAGATGATCAAATATACAAAAAAGAAATTGGACTGCAGTCAAATAAGGGTTTACAATAACCTTGGGCATTTTGTTTAAAAATAAAACCCTGAGTGTTAGTGTGATGCTTGACAATATTTTCAAATGTATATTTGTATTTTTTGGTAAAGTGTTCACAAAGTACTTTTGTACTTTTTTTTTTTTTTTTTAAAAAGCTCCTATATTAAGAAGGAGGAAATTACAAATAAACTCATATAGAAGGGAGGAAATTGCAATTGGTGTAAAGAGGGCTCGAACTCGACACCACTTACAATAATGTCTAAACTCATTGCCGCTAGGACAAAGGCTCTGGACAAAGTACTTTTGTACTTCATCTATGCATATATTTCTAAATGTGCAGGTTGAGCCGCGACGGGGTGAATTGAGTGTTGTTAGTCCATCAAGAATAACTCTCGGAGGTTCATGTCATCATACTCGGAACTGAGTTCCTTTGCTTCTGATGTGCCTTTAGGAAGGCGACACTTATTTCATTTAAAGGCTCTGATAAATTTTATTTCGTTTAAGACTCTAATAATTTATATAAGTATAAACAACCACTCAAGTTTGCATGATCGAGTGTATATTGTTTTAAGTACTGTTTCCTTTAATATATCTCGAGTATCTTATGGTTACTTGGCTTTCATTATTCTTTTCCCCTTACTTCTTTTCCCCTCTTCTTATACCTCCTCCCTAGTCACGGTATCCTGCGGCTTAGTTATCCCAAATCAGCCATAGTTGTGACACTGTGCTATCGAGTTTGAATAACATTATATTGTAACTACGGCTTTTACTAAACCTGTATTAACACTCGTGCTATGCAAGAGACATAAGAGTTTCAAAAAACGAATACAACTTTTAACGAATCTATAGAAAACAAAAACTTAAAGCAATGTGAATATTTACGAAAACAAAAATGTATTTATATTGTCCTATTCTAAATTAAGAATTTATTACTACCTAATGAATGAAACATTTCAGAACTATGCTAATAATTTATACAATTTTAATTTATGATCTAAGTTGAGTAAAAGAAATAATATAAATGATCAAAGAGTATGAGTTAATTTTTTCAAAAAGTGACTATGTTGGACCAAATTCGTATTTTAGTCATACGTTTATTACCAAAATTGACCTTTACTCTAAGATATACAAATAAAGAAAATATGTGTGAGTAAGTTCAAAGAGAAATTCAGATAATTGGAATAAATAAAGAGCTCAACAAATGTGATCAACAAAATATAAATATTCAAATATAGGAACCAAAACTTAAAAAATCAGCAACAACCCAGTACTATCAATATCATCTTTACAAACTAAAATCTTCATACCTCCACGACTCGTAACTCTAGATATAGCAACATACAATTGTCCTTGACCGAAGACTGATTTTCGTAAAATAAATCCAACATGTGATAGCGATTGATCTTGACTTTTATTAATCATCATTGCATATAACATAGCCAAGGGGAAATTGTCGCGGTTGAAATTTGAATGGCAACTTTGGATCAAAGACATTCGAGGAATCAACACTTTATGACTAATATTATGACCACCCAAAAATTCTGCTTTCAAAATACAATAACCTAATCTTGTATTTATCAATTGAGTGTAATTGCTCAATCCATTACACTCACTCAAATTATACGAAATATTTTGCTCAACGACGTCTCCAACTATAACTATGGGATTCTCAATTCATCCATCCAAAATAGTTACACAAAATAAAATTAAATACTATTAGAATAGAAAAAAATCACAAATAATTACAAATAAAATAGGGACAAATTAAAATAGGGATAAATTTAAAAAATACAATGTCACGCCCGCCCACCCCAGGGGTGTTACAAACGAGGCGATCGTGACCAAGGGACAAACATTAAAAATAGCATTTAAGGATAACAGTTCATAAGAAAGGCTCAATTAGTTAAAAGAATAATATATATCAGAGTGTATGATACACAGAGTGCAAACTCGACTTTAGCTCCAAACAAATGGGAAAAGCTCGAATAAAATCAAAGTGTCTTTTAAACAATCAACAACTCGAGATAAAATTATCTCAACAATACTTGGCGAAAGAAACCATATTCAGCAGAAGCATTTCGAGAGTAGAATAATGTCATGTATGAAGACACAACATATTCTGAAACTTTCATAGACATCTTCTTCACTTTTATGCTCAACATCGCCCACCGTCATCACTGCTCAACCTGCACATTTTTAAAACAAATGCAGGGCTGAGTACTTGGTGTACTCAGTGGACACGTGCCGAAAATATATTTATAAAAACAGATTTTGTCAAGCCACTCTTTGAGTGAATTCGGAGTTTTAGGAAAAGTCCGAGAACACTAAACATTTTTCTTTTCCTTTTTCAAAAGCGATCTTTCGATCTATTTTCCTGGAACATATGCCGTATCTGACAAACCCGATTTCACTATCTCTTGTTCATTCATCAATCCGTTCGTCATTCATCATTCCTTTCATCATTCATCATATTTTAACATTCAAGTGCCGGGGAAGTTGTTACCTCCCACGGTCTCCCATCAATCCATTCCATTCATCGTTGTAGTCAGATAGGCATAGTTCCAAAATAAAATATGGCTTGACATAACCTTTTCCACTTTATTTTCCTCAAAACGTTTTTGAAACATAAATCATTTTTCTGCATAAGTCGAGCATCATCTCACATCACATCAACGAGTCGAGCAAATCACAATTCACTCGATAAATCAACACATAGCACAACGTAACATGCGCAACAACACTTTCACTTTGATTACATATAACATGATGCTCAAACCGATATATGAAAGTTCTTGGAAACACTTTAGTTCGAAAGCCCACGTAAAAACTTCTCGTAAAAACTGTACGGTAACTAGAAAGCCCACGAAAAACTTAGTTAGAAAGCCCTACCTCGTTCGTTTAAAGCCTTCACGCCGTGCTCCTCTCTTTCTCCTCTCGGTCGAAGGTAAGGCTGCACTTCCCTCGATCAAATCGCAGCGCCGCCACCGCTGCGCGTCCGCCGTCGTCGCGGATCCGCCTCAGCCACCGTCGCCGAGGATCTCCCCCAGCCGCCGACGCCGTTCCCGACAGGTAGGTGGTCGGAAATTCGTTCCTCCATCCCCTCTCTCCTCTCTCTCGGATTTCTCTCAATTGTGAAGTAAAGAAATGAAAAGGAGGGAGGTTGTATATATAGAAAATTTTTTCATAAAAGACAAAATTTCACGTCTTTTCGTTTTGATGCGACGAGTAATTAATGCGGCCGTCGTTGGAAAACGTGCCTGATGTGACGTGGTTCTTATCCACTTTTCGTCTTGATGTGACGCGGTTCTTATCCAACTTTTCGTCTTGATTTGTTGTCGAAAGTGTATTTGATACGTGGTCTATTCTTTCGTGTAGGTATCATTTTGGGCTCGTAACAATTGGGTTTCAAATTGGGCTACGAAAGAAAAATTGTTTGGCCCCAAAAGTGAAATACTTCTCTTGATAAAAGAAACAAGGTTTTAAAAATTTTCAAGTGCACAAACGACGGTCCTTTCAAGAACACAATAAAAAGGTAGAAAAAGTCGGGGTGTTACAAACAAAGAAATTATATTAGACAAAATTACATTACAAAAAATATAATTTTTCAGATATAACAATAATGGGCCGAAAATAAATTAAAAATCATGCCCAAATGCATACAAATATTACTACAGACCTGACAGTGTTTTTGCTCTATTAAAATGGTTCAGTAGAATATAAATGTAAGCCAAAAACTAATAAATATAAAATTTACCAAACAAATTAATTTTCTAAAACTGTTATGATAATGGCCCAAGAATATATAAAAGTAAGCCCAATACCTAACAAATTTGAATTGGCTTCATAAAATGAGTTGAATTAATATGACTAACTATGATTAAACTATTTAACTTATATCTGGTAATTAAATCATTAGGAATAATTATCACCTGATGTAGACAATATAAATTGATTTTTACTCTCATTTCATCCGCCGCCACCAACACGAAACCTTAACTCTTCCTTCACCGACGAAATTAGGACAACATTTCACACCATTGTAAGCTAGCCACTGACCTGAAACATTTGGGTTAAACTTTGGTATGAACAACTCTTCAAATTTGTATACCTTTTACTTTTTCATTGTTAAAATGTAGAATATGAAAATCAAAATGTCTGCAATTAGAAAGTTTATATTGGAATGCCAATCCAGCATTGTCTTCACTTAAGTAGCAGTTAACCTAAAAAGTGTAACAAAACCCAAAAGGACCTTTCATATACCCTAATTTCAAAATTAGGATCCAACATATGGGCTTAATTGATCTTAAAATTGTTTGAAAACACATCTATGGTTAATTGTTGAGATATTGCCTACTGAATTAAAATCTGCTAATTTTGCTTTGAAATAAAACTAACAATGTTTTCTCACTGATATTATACCACAGATATACAAAAAATGGTTTATTCATAAACGCGAACACATCTAACCATGACGACAGAGTTAGACATCTCGGGGTGAAGATTATCAACCGAGGTGATAAAACGTGCCATCAATTCAGTTACTTCTGAATAATAAAACATCTCTATGCTAATTTGTATTTCAATTTAACATTCAATAATTAAGAACTGTTTTTTGCCGAGATTCAGGAACAAAAATTGCAAATCAAGTAGCAAGAAAGGAACTCAGATTCTTTTAAATTCAAAACAAAATGTCAAAAAAGGTAGACAACAAAATCATTATTCAAGTTTAGAACACTACATAAAACTTATAATACACTACCAAAAACTCACTATTTAGTGATGGAATCATCTGTCACTAATCAACGAAATTTCTTCACTTAATAGATTAGTGACATAGCAAGTTTCGGCAGATCCGTAACTAAAAAACTTGTCATTAAAAAATATAAGTGGCAGATTTTTCCATCACTAAAGTTACTAATCCACCAAATGACGAAAACATAGACGATTGCTTCGCTTTAGATAGTGACAGGCGTTTTTTCAGTCATTTTTCCGTCACTAGTTGTTGAGCTAGCAGCCGCCTTTTTTTTTGTTCAAACACCTTCACGGTGGAGGGTTCGTGGGTCCCTCATCCCTATATAGCAAAATAGTTCTCGGTTACAATTGCCATAACTCAAAGCCTAAGATTACAAGTATCTATTACAACCAAAGCCAAGAACTATCAAAATAACTAAATCACCACGAGAGTAAGTAGGGGTCGTGTCACAATTGGCTCGACACCCGCCTACTCTACGGTGGCCTTCTAATCCTCATCCTCGGCGCGGACTCGGAAGTTGGGGATCCCCATTTGTTCCATCCGGATGATATCTTGAACGACTCTCGGCGTGTCTTGGACCTCCATAATTCGGCCATGGCTCAAGTCCACACCTATCTTCGCAAGTAGGTCAGCCGCCTTATTGCCTTCTCGGTGGATGAAAGTTGTTCGAAGAGTGAGTAGGCGCTTATGTAAGGCCATGTGCGCCATGGCTTGGCGAATGTGAGCAGGTCCCCAATTTGTCCCTTTGAGTAAATTGAGTGCTTGTTGTGCTTCAACAGGGAGCGCAAAGGCTACGAGCAACTTGTCCGAATGGTCTCAAATAAGACCGCCTCCCCCGTCTTTTCCTGTCGCTTCAGAGAAAGACCCGTCCGTGTTGAGTTTTATCCAGGGCTGGTCCGGTGGCTCCCATTTAACCATCATTGCTAGACGCGGTGGCCGTTGGGGTTCGGCCAGGCTTGGGATACTGACTCCAAGCCTAACCCCTCTCCAGTGCTTCGGCTTGAGCCTACCATTGGCCATGCTGTTTCGGACGAACGTAAGGGTCTGCCAGATCACATTGCTCGACTTGAATTGGACTTCATGATGGCGGCTTCTATTTCTTTCTGCCAAAAGGAACCAAAAGATGAGGTAAGGCATGGCTCGGCTGAGGTGCTTCCTTCCCAACTGCTGCGATCTTCGCGCCCACACTTCAATTCTTGTTGGTATCGTGTCATTCAGCCCGAGAGTGGGGGTCGAGCCTTCAAACCACCCATCGAATTCCTTCCACACTCGTATCGCACCGGCGCCTTGTATGAAGAGGTGTTGGAGGGACTTGGTACTTGGCCGATGTGGGCAACATTGGCATTTGGAGGCAAGTTCGATCTTGCGCCATTGGAGCTTTGAGTCAACAGGGATGCGGTTAGAAAGGAGCCTCCAATTGAAAATGGCGATGGTGGTTGTTAGACCATCCTTCCAAATGTCCTCAAGCCCTTGGATGATGGGCCGAGGCATCCGAATCGTCTCCCAAGTCGAGGCTAGCAAGAAGTCTCCTCGCCGGGATAACGTCCATTGCGGGATGTCCGGCACCCCGGATAGGATCGGGGTGTTACAAATTTGATCAATGATCTGTTGAGGGAGGCTAGCCTGGTCATGAAGTAATTGTAGTTTAGGGACATCCCATGCGCCATCCGTGATGAATTCCGAGACGGTCGTCACGGGCTGCCCCGCTCATCGAAACAGAGCCCCGCGAGAGGATCGTTGCCGAGCCATATATCATCCCAAAAGTAGATCGTTCCATGCCCAACTAGCCACCGAATGTGCGGGTGAGCATGAACCCAAGCTTTGGCAAGCCTCTTCCACGTCGGGCTATTCCTGCCCGTGGTTCTCGAAGAAAGAGGCGAAGAGGCGGCGCAATACTTTTTCATCATGTAACGTGCCCATAAGGAACTTTGTTCTCGGAAGCGCCACCAGAGTTTACTGTTGAAGGCTCGTAGGACATCGGTGAACTTACGAATCCCGAGCCCTCCCTCATTGGTGGGAAGACACATTTGGTCCCAACTGATCCAATGAGTCTGTTTTCTTTCAGTCGTCGAGCCCCAAAAGAAACATGCCAGTTGCTGGTCAAGAAGCTTAAGGGTACCAGCTGTTGGCTCTATGGCTTGGAATAGGTGGATAGGACCTCAAGGGTGCTCTTAATGAGAGTTAACCTCCCTCCAAAGGATAAGTGGCGATGCGCCCATCCGGATATCCTCCTAGCAATCATCTCACGAATGAACATGGACATTTCCGTGCGCTTGACTCCACAGTATATGGTGACCCCCAAGTAGAGGAAGGGGAAAGACCCACGAGCAAAACCACCTTCACTTTGGATTGCATGCGCCCATTGCTCGTGTACTTCGGCAATATAGAAGTTACTTTTAGCGAGGTTGATCTGTTTCCCGGAGACCCCCTCATACCCGTCAAGACACGCTCTAAGCCGGCGCAAAGGGTTTGAGGTTGCTTGGGTGAAAATAATAATATCATCGGCATAGGCTAAATGGCTGATTTCCATGCACCTCTTGGAGGCTTTAAAGGTCGTCTCCTTCTTGCCAAGAATGAGCTTGTCGAGGGCCCTAGAAAGATAATCTGCAGCAATCATGAAAAGTGCCGGGGAGATGGGGTCTCCTTGTCTGAGCCCTCGAGTAGATTTGAAGAACCCGACTGGGGCACCATTAATAAGGACTGAGAACCAGCATGATCCAATACATCGTTTAATAATGCCTATCCAAGTATCCGAAAAACCCATGCGCCGGAGTACCTTGATCAAAAAGCTCCATTGCACCCTATCATAAGTCTTGGCCATATCGATCTTAATAGCCACATTCGGTGTTGGGGAACACCTTGCTAACTCGTGGAACATCTATTGGGCGAGAAGGACGTTGTCGTGTAGAAGCCGACCCTTCACGAACCCGCTCTAGTTAGGGGAGATTACCTGAGGCAAGAAAGGAGCAAGACTCGCGGTTAGTACTTTTGTAATGATCTTGTTAAAGACAATACATAAGCTTATGGGGCGATAGTCGGCCCATGTCTCGGGCGAGGCCTTCTTCGGGTTAAGGACAATGTTGGTAGCCATGACACTTCGAGAATGGTATGCCCTAAGAAAAAACTGCTTTATAGCTTCCACAACATCCGTTCCAATGATCCCCCAACAAGTTTGATAGAAGACGACCGAAAAGCCATCCGGGCCTAGTGCACTGTCCCCGAAGATGTCAAACACCGCTTTCTTCACCTCCTTAGGGTCCGGTGGGTTGTGTAGCTCCTCTAGGTCCATTAAGGGGGGAAGTTGTTGGATTAGATCAAGGTTCGGTTCCTCAAGTGTCGGGGTGTCCAGGGCAAGGAAGCTCCGAAAGAACTCAATCGCTGAGTGCCGTATCTCTGTTTCATTCGCAATCTCCCGGCCATCCACATTAATGGAGTGTATTCGAAGTCTAACTCTCTTCTGCTTCACCCAGCTTTGGTAGAAACTGGTGTTCTTATCACCATCCGCAAGCCACCTTAGTGCGGCCTTTTGCCTCCAGAAGTCCTCCTCCATCCGAAGTGGGAGAATATACTCGGCAATGCTCTTGTTGATCTCAGTCCTATTCCGAGGCGTGTCAGCCTCAAAGTCGGCTTGAGCTTGCGCGGTCCCTTCCTTCTTCGCTTTGAGGTTGGCATGTATATTGCCAAAGACTTCCTTGTTCCAAGCCTTAAGGGCTTTTTGCTCCTAGCAAGCTTAGTTTGGAGATTCAGGAGCCCACTCGCCCCCGTCGGTTGACCCCAAATATCTTGAACTAAGTTCAAGAAGCCATCATGCCGGACCCACATGTTTTGGAATCGGAAGGCACTACCCCCCGAAAGAGGCCTCGACATCTTGCACCTAGCGAGTATCGGACCATGGTCCGAGGAGACCCTTGGGAGATTAGTCACCCTTGTTGCCTCAAACGCGTTGGTCCATGCCTCACTAACAAACATCCTGTCCAGCCTTTCAAACAAACCATTCTTGGCCCATGTGAACTCCGCACCATCAAACCCTGGGTCAAGAAGCCTACAATCTTCAATGGCTTCGGCAAAATCAATCATCTCAGCTTGCCTATTGGTTTCACTCCCAACCCTGTCTTCATGGGCAAGGATCGTGTTAAAATCCCCTCCAATCAGCCACGGTGTTCCTTCCGTCCGAGTTGAAATCTCCCTCATTTTATCCCACAAAGGGTGTCGCTCCAATCTATTACACTTAGCATAGACCGCCGAGATGGAAATATGGTTCGCCATGCGGTGCGAGGTGAGCCTTCCATGTAGGACTTGATCCAAATCTTCCTCAAGGTCAAAAGTGGCTCTATCCTCGGCAAAAATCCAGATTTTGCCGGATGTGTTTGATCCTTTGAAAGTTAGGCCCAACGCCTTAGAGTACCGGTCCGGGTTGGGATTAGTTAGTGGCTCCATTATTGCAAGAAACATGACATTATAACACTTGATTAGTCTTTTTAGGACGTTTTGGGTCGGCGCATTAGCGACTCCCCTAGCGTTCCAAAACATGAAATTGTAAGACATGATTAGCAAGGTAGGGTCGTACCCGGAAGGTTTGAAGGCCCTCCTTTAAATATGACAATCTGTTGGTCTTCCTCCCTTGTGTGGTCCCCGACGTCAATTTGCAAGGGGGTGTCCTTAGGATGTACACCAAGGGTTTGGATATCCATTTCCACCGCGTCCATCTCGCCACATCCATCAACGTCAAATTTCCCATTGGCCTCCAAATGAGTAGCGTCCCCCTTATCATGGTTCAAGGGCACCGAAAAGATAGAGCTTTTGCATTTGGGGCTCGTAATCGGGGAGCCATCTTCCTCCCCGAAATCGATCCTCTTCCTTAGTTGTTTGTCTTCGGGGAGTGGAAATGGGACGAATCTCTTCTGACCGTTCCCTTTGGTAGACGGGGCCGGGGTACTCCTTCGCGCCTTGAGTTTTGCTTTGGCATCTTTCAATGCCAATTTCTTGGAAGGTTGCTTCGGGGAAGTTGGTTCCTTCGAGCTAAATGTCATTTGATGGTCCGAGAGGGTTCGCTCTCCCTCGGGGGATGGTGTGTCACTCGGCGGGTCGTCCGGCATGGCCGGGAGTGCAGCAAGGTTGCTCGAGAAGAAGGCTTGGGTGAGATCGGGACGGTTGTTGTGGGGGTGGCCAGGAGGGAGCCGGGTGGTGAGGGAGAACACGCTTTGAATGAAAGGAAATGTAGGGTTGTCACGGCCGGAGGGATTGAGATGCCGGGGAGACTGTGGGGAGAGTGTGGCCGGCGGAGGATGGTGTTGTCGACGAGGGTGGGAGTGGTGTGAGGTGACGGTCGGTCACGGCCGACGGGTGACGGGGTGGCGGAGGTTGAGTAGGCGTGGGACAATAGGTGTATGATTTTTAGAGAGAAGGAGGAGCTTCTCACACTAAGAATCAGCCTCACATGACAGTTCTATATATGAGATTACTTTGCCAACAAATAAACCTTTTGAATCGAAATTGCCGATGAGCGTCACTATTTAGCGCTTTTTTGTTTGGTAGTGATAGAATCAGATAGTGTCATGAGATATTAGAGAGTACTAATAGATATCTATGTAATCTTGTATTGGATTCTAGTGGATTGGTTTTTCTAAATTATGAGTCCTATTAAGCCGATCATATATAGGAAACAAACATAGAAAACACTCCACCTCTGCCTCGTTTACTATGTTATAAAATTTCTTATCAGAATATATTTCAACAGATAAACTTACTTATTACCATCTATTATCCAGGCACAAGATTTGAAAAATCAAGTACTCCATATTATAGTTGACTCATTTTCCATTTCGGGAAGTTTTCTCATAGTTGAGTCATTTCCATATATAATAATTTTTTTTTATTTCTTACTTTACTCTTTCTTACTTTATTCCCTCTGTTTTTCCCCCTTATTTTTTATCTATTTATTTAACACACTCAATATCCCTTTTTTAAACTGCGTGCCAAAAAGTTTTGAGAGAATAGAGGGATGGTGTGAATCAAATTGTAGTCCTATAATGCATTATCTTAACATACTTTTGAGTCCAACAAACCTTCCTTTCACGTAACCAACCTGATATGAGACCGTCTCACCAGTCAGTAGAGTATAGGTTACCTTTTGAGTTTGTGTCTAGGTAGAACCTCAACCCAAGCGTGGTAGCTAACCAACCTTTACAGATTATCACCACAATCACATTTCGCGCTCGTCCATCTCTGTAGGATTCGTGTGTTGAGGAAATTGTTGATACGGTCACTGTGCCATCGACATGACTAAGTTGGGAATCACCTCCTGATCAGTGAATACACGAGCCTGCACAAACCTGCTCTTTCAATATTATACACAAAATACACACACACTTACACAACCTATAAAAAAAATACAAGCACTGTACACGCAAAACACAGATAATGCGCTCAATGTTGTGAAAATCAGGCTCATGCCGCGATTAGAGTGTGGGGCGTTCAGGGCACGCCTGTAGTCGCCCCAGCCCTGGCCGAACGATATTGATGGGGTGGGCTGGGGCGGCTGAAGTGCACGCGGGGCGACGGTGGGGCGTCGGCTGTTTTTAGGTGTCTTAAAGAAAACAATTAATGGCAGTGGTGCAGCTTTTTAGGTCTATTAAATAAATAAAATAAGTCTATCTCTTTGTTTCTCTCTCCTAAAGAAAGCATTTAGTAAAGACATCTCTCTCTTCTTATAGGTGCCTACTCGCCTACTGATACTATTATATAGTCTTATGCTTCTAGTAAATTTCGTATAGGTATAGTCTTATAGTCTTATGCTTCTAGGCTAATGCAAGTAGACCAATGCAAGTACACCCCTCCATGTGACGCCTAGGCTAGAGGATGGGTTGGCATGTGACTCACAAAAGAAGGAAAAGACAAAGGTTACTTTGCTTGGGCAAGAGAATGATGGTCCATTTGAGGTAAATGCCATTTTGAATTCAAATTCAGCACCATGTGCTATCCACACCCAATTCGGCATTGATGGAGACAAGAGGGACCATGGCACCGACGGCCGGCCGCCGGAGTACCCGCCGGAAAACCTGGTCCCGCCGGCGAATGCATGGTAGGAGGCTAAAAACTTGTTCGCTCATGGGGGCACGGGGTGCATGGTGGGAGGCTCAACACCACATAAAACCCATAAGGACGAGCCAATCCCACTCGACGCCGGCAAAGTCACACCTTTGGGGACAGCCGGAGACTTTGAAGGTACACCTTATCTCTCCTTTACCGATGTTGAAACGGAATATCTCTCAGAGAAACTAGGACTAGCCATTGTTGGGAAGTTTTCCCACTCACTTCCTTCTTCTTTCCAAATTCAAAAAAGCTTAGGGGGTATGGGACTAGTTGGTTCTTTCACTTGGAAATACTTGAATGCCAAGCACATCCTACTTCAATTCCAAGATATGGCTGATTATGCTAAGGTCTTAAGTGGCCCTAATGGGAGTCCGGTTTGGTTTGTTGACATTTACCCAATGAGGGTGTTCAAATGGGCACCGGACTTTGATACGTTCTTTGAGTCGCCCATCGTTGCCGTATGGTGCAATATCATGGGACTACCAACCCATCTTTTTGAGGAATCGGCCCTCATGGCGATCGGCAAGCTACTAGGCAAGCCGTTACAAGCGGACCATGCCAAAATCAATCAAACCCGGCTCTCTTTTGCTAGGATATGTGTTGAGATTGATATCTCCAACCCCCCGACGGAGGAGATCATGCTAAACATCCTAGGCAAAAATTCAAGACACAA
Source organism: Salvia splendens (assembly GCF_004379255.2). Classification (NCBI taxonomy): domain Eukaryota; kingdom Viridiplantae; phylum Streptophyta; class Magnoliopsida; order Lamiales; family Lamiaceae; genus Salvia; species Salvia splendens. The sequence goes on along the minus strand of NC_056036.1, from coordinate 25,488,505 downwards.
AGTAGCATGGGACCGTATCCCATTGTTTTGCGAGAATTGTAAGCATGTTGGGCATGTCATTGATGAGTGTCATGCGTTGGGAAGGAAGGGTCGTGTTGGAGGAAAGGATTACCGAACACCAACCAAGGCGTTCTACCCTAGCCACGATCACAAGATCATCCGTCGAGAATGGTGTCCAAAGGCGGCGATTAGGGTTGGCACCTCACTGAACATTGATCACACGAACAAGGAAAAAGATAGTGGCAACCAAGAGAAGAACAAGGAGGCTACAATGAACATCGATCCGTTGGCTCCTCGAGCGCCCCTTGGGAGTCAACCAAGCATGGATGAGGATGGATTCCAATTGGTGTCGAGGAAGAGGAAAGGCAAGGCACATAAGGGAGACATGCACTCCAAAGGAGGGTACAATGAACATCGATCCGTTGGCTCCTCGAGCGCCCCTTGGGAGTCAACCAAGCATGGATGAGGATGGATTCCAATTGGTGTCGAGGAAGAGGAAAGGCAAGGCACATAAGGGAGACATGCACTCCAAAGCTCAGCACATCGACAATTTGCGTTTGAAAGACAATGTCGCCACGGTGTCATTCGATCGGGATGACTCTAGTGCGAACGAGCCGAGCACTTGCTCAATGAATGTCTCATGTGGGCTCCCCAACTGGAAGAAGGAAGGCTTCATTGAGGAACTTGATCCGGGAGGGATCGTCCATCGCGGGGGCCTCAATTAAGTGACGAACCTTGGATTTTGTGATGTGAAGGTTGCACCATGTTAATTGTAATAGAATAGTGAAGAGTACATTGATGACCACTCTAGTTGGTAGGGAGGCCCTCGTTGTACTCTAATTGGTTTTGGCGAGCCGTCACTTTTGGGCAGCTCGGTGTTCCTGGTTGTTCGTTGTAATTGTCCTTAGTAATGCACAAGTGTGGGTCCGCCTGAACCCTCCACCCTCATGGTGCTTTTGATTAAAAAAAAATAGTCTTATGCTTCTAGGAAATTTCGTACAGGTATTTCTCTCTTACTTTAGGCCTAAAGACACATACTGTTACACTTATACACTTAAAGCATATTTGGTAGAGAGAGGCTTATCGACATTGGTGGAATGGCTCTTCTCTTCACTTCTCCCCTCTCCTCCGTGTGTCTCACTTCACCCTCAACTTCCAGAATTTCTGCTAACCCTTGCATCAGGTTGACCCACAATGCCATTGCTATGCATCAAAGATCCTTTGTGGGAGGCCGGATTCAAGCACCCTTTTTTCTCAACAACAGGGGTGCATTGATGGTTAAGGCCGCCTCTGATGTCGATGGAACAGAATCCACTGCCTCAGAGTCTCGTGTCCCTGCTTCAGGCGGGAAAGAGAAGCACTCCCGTTGAGAACCTCCCTTTGCAGTCAAAGGTTCAGGAAGTGGAGCATCAGAGGGAAGAAAGAAAACCGATATGTTTATGTTCCTCAGAGATAAAATCTCTGCCCGCATCCACACCTGGTCACACAAACACTTATCATTCGGTGGAAGACTTCTGCTAATCAAAAGCACTCTCGGATCTATCCCTCTACATGTATTCCAAGTCCTCGAACCCACAAAAGAGGCCTTGAAACAAATGGAGGGTCTACTCGCGAGGTTCTTCTGGGGGACATCTCACGAGAAAAAAGCGACACACTGGATTAGTTGGGAGCACATTTGCCACCCCACAGAAGAAGGAGGCCTTGGCATTCGGAAGTTCGGGGAGATGGTTGAGGCCTTCGGAATGAAACTTTGGATACGATTTAGAGAGAAAGATTTGCTCTGGGCTGCATTTATGTTACAGAAATATTGCCACAATGCAGCCCCCTCAAAAGTCCCTCATTTGACGAACCAAAGTATTGCATGGAAGCGAATGGTGAGGGCTAGAAACAAAATTCACAACCATGTCAGATGGTCGGTAGGAGAGGGTGAAATTAATTTCTGGGAGGACATCTGGTGGGGGGACATACCGATTAGCGAGATGTGCAACCCGGGGGTGAGACTACCACATAGGAAAATCAAGGAATTCTGGAGGAATGGGGAATGGAATCATCCTCTGGTACGGAGTATTCTTGAACCGCTAGGGGTGCCGATGGGAGTTGCAGCGGACATCGTCAAGGTTCCAATTGTCTCAAGTGGCAAGGATACACTACGGTGGACCCAATCTCCCTACAAGTCCTCAAGTTAATTTGGAATGAATGCATTCTCCCGTCAATCTCCATCTTCAACTGGAGGCTCCTGGCTAACCGAATTCCGGTTGACGTGAAACTCCAATGGAGGAAAATCAGTATTGCTTCCAAATGCAGGTGTTGTAATGCACCGGAGGTGGAGACGAGAAATTCTTTTCTTACACGGAGAGGTGGCGAGGCAAGTATGGGGTATATGTGCTGGTTGGTTCCCAAGCCTGCCATCATGGAACAGAGCAGCCAACGATCCGGAGAAGAGAATCAAATTCTGGAATAGATGGCTGAATAGATCAGACAAACCACATGCAAGCTCGGTGATCCCCTGTTTGGCCCTTTAGTTTATATGGTCGGAACGAAACAACAAGATCCACCGTGGGACTCTCTTCACAGCAGAAACGGTGATCAACCGAATACAACAATATCTGCAGCAGCTCATCACAGCCGGAAAACTCGGAAAAGCTCAATGGAATGGTTGCACTCTTAGCGACAAACTTATACTACTGCTTGGAAGGAGAAACCAAGAAAGTAAATCAAACTGATCAGGTGGATTCCTCCTAACACGGGTTGGCTCAAACTAAACGTTGATGGAGTTTGGAGCAATGGGGAAGCAGGGGCAGGAGGCACACTCAGAGATGACGGTGGGAACCTTATCTGCGGATTCAAAGCAAAAGTTGTGGCAAGCTCTAGGATGGATGCAACTCTACAAGCGGTGTCCATTGGGTTAAACATGGCAATGGAAAGAGGGCAACAAATTTGGCTTGAAATTGGGGAATAAGGAATCGCTCAAATGTTAACTGCGAGGCGGTATGGTGCAGCCACGATGCGGCATCAACTCACAGAAATAAAAAACAAGCTAAAGGCGAGGAATACTAAAATCTCATACATTGCAATTGAAGGTAACAAAGTGGCAACTCACTTGGCACAACAGGGGTGCAACACGGCACAACTCGAGATCTTTGACCAACAATCAGCAACGTACCTAGTCATGGCTATGGTTCGGATGGAACACCTGGGGGTACCGAACCTCCAGTTTCGTGGATAATTCATTTTTTGAGTATTGTAATTAGTTAGGGGTGTTGAGTGATGGACAAGAGTAGGACGTTATCCTTCTTGATGTGGAGGGACACCTTGATACTCTGTCTCTGTGATCCTGCAAGTCCGGTTTGGACTGTGCTTTTGGGTAATTATTTTGGCTGATGATATCGAGGGATGAGGGACCCACGAAATGGTGTTAAAAAAAAGTGGAGCAGCAGAGGATCAAGATGAAGCTGGCCAAGAAAATCAGGCTGAGGAGGAAGTGCCTTGTGAGGAAGCTTGAGGAAGAAGGGACGATGGTCGCCTTCAAATATGAAGAAGAACAAGAATGTTTGAACGTCATTTCCCTTACTTTTTGTTATCAAAATTCACATTATGATTATTTCATCAACTGCCAGTTTAGTTTTGGATGGACTATGATATTTTGAATCCAAGTTTTTCCCTCTCCTTTTGCAGGGAAAATGTACCTAAAAAAAGCATATTTGGTAGGGTTGATAACTCATCTATACATGAAATTCTATGACAAAAATGACATTCTTGTTCATAGATTTCCATCTATAGATGAGTTATCAACCCTAGTGATATACTTGGATTTTGAATGGTTTTAGAAGGTAGTTTTATATGAATCCAATCACATTTAGTGTATTATTAGGCATGTTAATATCTACTTTTCTATTATGTTGGTATTTTGACCATTTTGTGAAGAATGTGTAGAAAAAGGTACAAAATATGTGGATGTGCAGCATCCTTGGCCGAAGAATCTTTTTATGGGGATTTTGAATCCCAATTTGTTTATAATGCATATCATTCTCTTCGTCTTTGAGAGAGCTTCGCGTGGGTATCTTGTACGTCTCAATCGGAGTTCTGTAGAAAACGTTATGCCCATTTTACGAAGACTGCGTGCTGTCCAGAAACATGGAGCGGCCCTAAGTTTGAGAGCAGGGATTCAAGAGAGAGAAAGTTGAAGGAGCTTCCATCATGAAAAACAACTTTGAGAGCAAGGATTCAAGATTGAACTTCCCCAATCCATTCCTAGGTTGAAGAAGGAGCTTCCAATCAAGATTCCCCAACTCAAGGGTGTAGTTAGTTTCGTTTTCATGATGTTTCATTCCTATTGTTATATTACTTTCGTGACGAACATGAATAGCTAAACACTTCGTAGAGTTCTACGAGGGAGATACAATGATTCGTAGAGTTCTTCCTATGCTTTGGCTCATGTAGTTATTTTGATTCCTTTTGTGCTTATACAGTTATTTGACTGATCACCTTATAAATGCATGTGGATTCTACTACAATAATGAGAGATGAGTAGTTTAATTTGAAAGAAAATAAATTGAAATCTTTGCCAATATAATCGGGAGATTTGAGCCTTTGAATGAAGCTAAGTATCTTATGAGCTATTAGGAGTTGTTGCCTTAGTTCTACGAAGGACACTTTGGTTCTAGGTAACAATCTACAAATTGTATGCTTCGAGAGAAGATATAGTTTTACCTTAATGATAGCTTAATAACCCTTGAGACCCTTTGTCGGCATAATTTGGACTTTAGTTGAGCATAGGATAGTTGTTATCAAACTCGTAGGATTCTACCTCTCCAACTCTTGATTTACATCCTTCATTTGTTCTTAATAACCCCCCTCCCCCCACCAACACATACCGAGATATGGAAGCCGAGTTTAAAAAATGTATCACCAGGACCAACAAACTTATGAAGGACACCAATTAGTTTAAATGTAGAATTAATTATATACTCTAATCCCTATGCATCCAAATACGAATAGCAGGTTAGTAAGGCGCATCTGTGCAGGGCACATGGAAATCTCATTCGATGTGACACCACAGGCCGCATACCAAGGCATTAGAATCATTAGCTTTCATGCTTAAGCATCACTTTGAAGTGGGGCCATGTAAAAGTAAAATTAACCAAAAACAAGAACATTAACTAAGGAAAAAATGTAAAATAAACTATAGGAATGGGTCACTCGCCCTGTAAACTCCTTCAAAAACATTAGCCAGTAGCACGGATCTATGCAAAAATAAATGCAGATGAAAAAGGAATTAACCTCTCCAACATAAAACCAAGGCCCATAGATTGACAAAAAGTGCAAAGACACTTCATGGCTGAGTATGAGTGTTTGTGCAACTACTCTTACAGTGATAACTATCAAGTAACAACTAGCATATGTAAGAAATAACCAAAAACTTATTAATTTAATTTCAGCGAACATCAGAGAAAAATATGAGCATTTGCATCTCAGAACTACATGTAAAAGTTAATACTGTGAGAAATGACTACTTAGCCAATCAAATAAATTCAAATAAATTTTCAAGGTAATGATTGTATCAAACTATAAAAGTTTCTGACCTGAAAGGCAAAGCACAACACTCTCTTTAGGAAACTTCGATGCTATCGCAGCAATGTGGGTGACAATATCAATAACTTCTTGCAGGGCTTGTTCAACACACCCTGCTTGGGCTAAGTTCAGTAGTCCAAGTAGTCGATAACAACAAAGAAGTTGTGTAAACATTTGAAGTTTCTGGATGCAACACCTGAACATTTTTCTCATTTGAGACGTGAATAACATAAATGGATCAACTTCTCAACAGATGGATCCAATTCTGTTTGTGATTTAACCTGCTCTTTAAAAGACACAATGGCTGAAACAAAAAAATTATTAATTAAAATTTGAAGTACAGATTTTTTTTCTAAGTTTGTGATTACTGTATTGTAAAAGATAGCAATTTCTAAGATATTGAACTTTTGAAATTACCATTAATAAAAACTAAAATCAAAATGGTAGATCAATTTTGCTATATCACTACTAGAAAAATTGCTTCTCACTACACTTTTTTTATCACACTTTATAAAAAGTGCCAGCATAGATGTACTATCTACACACTAGCTTTTCACTGCACTTTATAATATATTGTTACTGCACTTCAACATAAAAAGTGTCATCATAGATGTACTATCTACACACTACCTCTTACTACAGGTACCCGGTGCTGCACTTGCATAAGTGCCATTATAGATGAAGTGTCAGCACAGTAATTTTCTAGTGACAATTTTAAGTGTCATTACAAGTCAATTTTCTAGTAGTGTATCCAGCGCCCTTCCTAGCAGTCTCTACTTCTTATCTTTGATCTGCTACCATTCCAGCAGCAACATAAGCACCAACAAGGCTGAGTGAATCGGCCACGTGATTTTCACAGATCCCTTCGAGCTCTTCCTTCACGCGCTTGGCCAGCTTGACATTTCCGTACATTCTACACGCTCCAAGCAATGCGCGCCAAGCAGTGGCGTCCCTCTCGACCAGCAATCCTTTGATCAGCTCGTACGCTTCCTCCAGCAAGCCAGCACGGCCCAAGAGATCAATCATGCATCCATAGTGCTCGATTTTGGTTTTAACCGATAAACATTCACCATCTTCCCGAAACAGCTCAACCCTTCTCTCATCAAGCCTCCATGGCTACAAGCATTCATAACCGTCAGAAACGTCACCTCATTCGGCTCAACACCCTCCTCCTCCATCCTACGAAAAAGTTTGACTGCGTGATTTGCTTGCCCGTGCACTCCACAACCCGAGATCATAGCTGTCCAGCTCTTGACATCCTTAATCTCCAACTGGTTGAAAACATCGACCACCTTTTCGAGAAGCCCACTTTTTGCATACATGTCTACTATTGCTGTGCCAAGAACCGCATCCATCGGCAACTGCTCCTCCTCAACATAACCACGCACATATTCACTTATCCCAAGAGCCCCCGAGGTAGAGCAAGCAGAGAGAAACCCCGCCACCATAGAAGAATTAGGCCGTACGCCGTGATCCTTTATCAATCTCAACAACTCCATTGCTTCTTCAAGAAGACCATTTCTTGCATATCCATCAATTAAATAGTTCCACAACACAACATCTCTTTTAATATCATTTTCATTCAAAGCAGCAACCACGTTTAAATTCGACAAGAAACCAAGCTTGAAGCAAAACACATGTATAGTTTCTCCCAATGATTCATTCAACAAATGCCCCACAACTGAAACAACACTGAAAATAGTAGTGACACTCACACTAACACCAAACCTATCTCTGCACAATAGTTTAAATAACTCCAAAACCAAAGAATATTCCTTCACGCAAAGATACCCCCCCCATTAAAGTATTCCAAGAAACCAGGTCTTTTCTTAGACGCAATTCATCAAACACTTGGCGCACATCTTCAATCATGCCACAAACACAATAAAAGTGCAGAAGAGCATTCATCACATTCAAAACCGAACCGAATCTAGATTTCAAGACGTCGGTATGAACTCCAATCCCAGCCCGAATCTCCAATAAATTGGTGCAAGATTTTAGAACTGAAATGAATGTAAATTGATCGAAATCGAAGCTGCGATTCTCAGCCCTCACGCGATTAAACAAAAGGAGGGAATTTTCGGGATCGGGGCTGATAGAATGGCCGCGGAGCATGGTGTTGAACATGTAAAGATTGGGGCTTTTTTATCTGTTTGAAGATGGAGTTTGCGTAATTAATATCCTGCGTAGAGACGTGAGCGAGAAGCTTGCTCAGTGGGAATGGGATTCGGTCGAGACCAGTCTTCACCATCAAACAGTGAATTCGAGCGGTTTGAGGGATGTGATGGCATGATTGGAGAAGGACGATGAGATTTTGGTGGAGAAGTGGTGATGGATGGAGCAGTTGTTTAATCGGCGCCGACATTGCGACGTAATATCTCTTCTGATCATACAGCTCAGATTTTACCAATCAGGGAAGAGAGTCAATTCATCGAGCATGTGGCGACATAAAACCTTTCTTCCCATAAAACATGGAGGTGAAGGATCGCCCGTAGGGGCGTAGCGCAGTTGGCAACGGAGGGGCAGATCTTGCTGCAATGAGCCTGGGTTCGAATCCCACTGCTGTCGTATAGTTGCTTCCATCTCTCAGGCACAAGTGTGAGGCCTTGGAGATGGGCTTCTGGCAGCCAGTGGGTTAAGGCCTTCCCCTTAACGGCATACTGCGTACCCTGATTGAACCCCTCACATGATGTCAGACCGGAGTGTGGGGCCGTCAAGGCGACGGAATCGCCTTTTTTGCTGCAATGGAGGTGAAGGATCTTCAAAAAATTAAGTGTACATGAAAAGCAAATTTTGAATGAAATATATTAAGAGACAAAACTACGGCTATGAAATTTTGGCAGTCCATTTGAAGTACCGATTTTATCATTAGCAAGATAACAATTTTGAATGGGTGGCCATATTTTTTAATGCATTTCATACAAAAGCATCTCAATAAGTTTAATATTCTATCATGGAAGAACCAAAGACAATATTAATACTATAGTAGTATTATCTAGCATTTTAGAAAAGACCAATAAGCAAAGCAGTATATGAAGAGAATATCAATTAAAAAGAAAAAGACATATGAGGACTAATCTACACCCCATATACTATTTTGCTTCAAATATACATGATAAATTTTTCCAAGTTAAACAATGGCAAAAGAATTGATAAAGGTTTATCTTAAGAGCAAAAGGAAAATTCAAAACAAGCAGATTATAGAATCCATAAACTTGTAAATATAGGAGAAAGAATTACTAACACAGAACAATACCATGCTAACGTTGCTAAATCTATAAAATATTTAGGTAGAGAAGGAAACCACACATAGAAAACTGACAATTTCGTCAATGAGAGCATATTAACTAACTAGAAAAATGATCCTAAAAAAACAGAAGAACGATAAAATTATAATGAAATGATCAAAAGACACCAAAATGACTTGCAAAACAGATGCACATGTGAAGAGTTATTTTTCTAAGCATACATTAGCATCAAAGCCAGATAAATTGTTTCCATTTGTAACAAATTTCTCTGATGCAACCATTTTTTTATCAAACACCTTCACGGTGGAGGGTTCGTGGGTCCCTCATCCCTATATTGCAAAACCAAAGAAGTTACATTCGAGGGATTACAAGTAGGTCGATCCATCTATGTCTAGGGAAACCAACAACATTTACAAAAACCGCTAGAACAAGTACGCTATAAGAGTAAGAGGGGGACATGCCAGGGATTAGCCCGACACCATCGTACTCTCTAGCATCCGGTGAGCTCTTGATTGCTCCTTCCTTTCTCGACGCTTTTACTACTCATTGTCTTCATTCCGGACTCGAATGTTGGGGATCCCCATCTCGTCCATTCGAAGAATGGCCTTGAGCGTCCTCGGGGCATTGTGGGTGGTCAAACGATTGGGGGAATCCTGTTCAATGCCCATCTTGGCGAGCAGGTCGGCCGCCTTGTTGCCCTCTCGGTGAATGAAGGTGGCTCGGATGGTATGCTCTCGCTTGAAGGCGCGGAGGCGGGCCATAGCTCGGCAAACATGTGCCGGGCCCCAAGTGTTGCCGTTAATGATAGCTTGTTCCGAGTCCAATTCAATCCAGATGGGTAGATTAAACTCCTTAGCTACCACCAACCCATGGTACAAGCCCAAGAGCTCGGCCTCCAGTGCAGAATGGGCGACGAGGGGGGTTGCAAAGGCCAGCAGCAACTTCCCAGAATCATCCCGAATAACACCCCCCCTCCTCCCTTGTCCGTTGCTGCCCTATACGCACCATCCGTATTTAGCTTGATCCACGGCCGATCCGGGGGTTGCCATTTGATCGGCATGACAAACGGTCTCGGGCCCCCTGTCTCAGGTTCGTTCAGGATGCTCATTCTAAGCTTCACTTCTCTTCACTGTTTTGGCTTGATATGTCCGTTGGCCATATTGTTGTGAAGGAACATTTGGACTTCCCAGACCACGTTGAATGGTTTATAAACTGAACTTGTTCATGCCAGCTCCTATTTCTCTCTGCCCAGAGGAACCACAGAATGAGATAAGGAATGAGGGAAGCAGAGGTGTTTCCTATCTTGTTGTTGGATCCGTAGTGACCACGCTGTAATCCTGTATGGGATGGTGTCGTTTAGCCGGAGGGGGTGGGGCGACCCCTCAAACCACCCGTCGAACTCTCTCCAAACACTCGTTGCTCCCCAGCCTCGGATGAAAAGGTGTTGGAGAGACTCGGAACTAGGTCTCCGTGGGCAGCATTGGCATTTAGACGCCAGCTCGATTTTCCTCCACTGGAGCTTGGAGTCCACCAGGATACGGTTCAACAAGAGGCACCAAATAAAGATTGCAATGGATTTAGTAAGTCCAGCCCCCCATATGTCATCGAGCCCCTAGATTCTCGGTCTCCGTGTGTGAATAGTTTCCCACATTGTTGCTAGTGAGAACTCCCCAAAGCGAGATTGGAGTGTCGAGGATTTGTGAGATAGCTTCCTGTGGCAGTCCGGCCTAGTCGTGGAAGTAGATGTAGCTTGGCCACATCCCATGCCCGATCCCTAATAAACTCCGAGACCGTGGAGGATGGGGCACCCCTCTCATCGAGGCACAACTCCCTCAAGGCAGAAGAGCCAATCCAAATGTCGTCCCAAAAGCAGGCTCCTCCCTGTCCAATCACCCATCTAATATAAGGGTTTGCTTGGCTTCTTACTTTCAAAAGTCTTTTCCATGTTGGGGCTGTGAAGGGGGGATATTTTGCTACAATACTTGGCCTTCATGTACCTTGCCCAAAGCGAATTCTGCTCCCGGAAACGCCACCATAGCTTGATATTGAAGGCCCGGATAACTTCTTTGGAGTTCCGGATGTCGAGTCCCCCTTCGGATGTGGGAAGACAAATTTGATCCCACTTAATCCAATGTGTCTTTTTCCTATCATTTGAAGAACCCCAGAAGAAATGGGCCATTTGCTTGAGAGCCCCACGGGTTGGCTCGATAGCCTGGAAAATGTGAATCGGCACTGCCTCTAGTGTGCTTTGGATGAGTGTAAGCCTTCCTCCAAACGAGAAGTGCCGATGAGCCCAACCCGAGATTCTTGCGGCTATCTTTTCCCCGTAGGAACATGAACATATCCGTACGCTTAACACCACGGTAAATAGGGACCCCTAAGTACAGAAAGGGGAACGTACCTCGCGCAAAGCCTCCTTCGACTTGGACCATGTTGGCGCAACCCTCATGTCTTTCGGCGATGTAGAAATTGCTTTTGCTAAGTTGATCTGCTGTCCTGAGACCCCCGCATAATCATCCAGACACATTCGGAGGCGCCGGAGGGGCCCGCTGCCGCTTGAGTGAAAATCACAATGTCATTGGCGTAGGCAAGGTGGCTTATCTCGAGGCAGGTGGCGGGTGTCCTTAAAGATCATATCCTTCTTTCCCAAAATAAGCTTATCTAGCTCCCTAGAGAGATAGTCAGCGACAATAATGAAAAGGGCCGGTGAAATTGGATCTCCCTGTCGAAGGCCGCGTGAGGATTTGAAAAAACCCGAAGGGATCCCGTTGATCAACACCGAGAACCAACACGAGCCCATGGATCTTTCAATCATAGAAATCCATGAGGCCGGAAATCCCATTCGGTGTAGCACTTCGACTTGTAAGGAATGGCCATTGGACCTGGTCGTAAGCCTTGGCCATATCAATCTTAACCGCGACGTTGGGGGCCGAAGCACTTCTCGAGAGCTCATGGAACATCTCTTGTGCAAGTAGGACGTTGTCATTGAGGAGTCGTCCATTAACGAATCCACTCTGGTTTGGGGAGATAACCAAAGGGAGGAGGGGGAGTTAGTCTCTTCGAAAGGATCTCCGTGATGATCTTGTTGATGACATTGCACAGGCTGATTGGGCGGTAATCTCCCCACGATTATGGCGCTGGCTTCTTGGGAATAAGAACAATACTTGTAGCCGTAACGCTTCAGGGGAGGAAAGCCCTTCCAAAGAATTGTCCGATTGCTGCTACCACGTCCGCCCCGACCGTCTCCCAACAAGCTTGGTAGAATAAGGCTGTGAAGCCATCCGTTCCTGGTGCACTATCCTCGGAGATGTCAAAGGCGGCCCTCTTAACTTCCTCATCATTCAGGGGGTCGGGAAGTGCCATTACCTCCAGGGAGGGTGGGAGTTGTTGAAGTAAACTAAGGTCCTGGCTCCGAGAGCTGAGGGGTCCCGGGGCGAGGAGGCTTTGGAAGAACTCGACCGCCGAATTTCTGATCTCTTCCTCGTCCAATATCTCTCAGCCTCCAGCATTAATCTTGTGAATACGCATTCGGATCCGTTCTTTGCTTGACCCAGCTTTGGTAGAATTTGGTATTTCTTATCGCCCTCGCTAGCCCTCTTAGTGTAGCCTTTTGGCGCCATAAGTCCTCTTCCATTTTAAGAAGATGGATGTACTCGGTGATAAGTCTGTTGATCTCTGCCCTATTTTCGGGGGAAGGCCTTTCTTCGAAGGCGGCTTGGGCCATCGCAATCTTCTCCTCCGAGTCCCTCAGAGTGGAATGGATATTCCCGAAAGTCTCATTGTTCCACTCCTTAAGAGTTTCTTTAACCGAGCATGTTTGATTTGGAGGTTGAGTAGCCCCCCCCAGACTCCGTCGGCTGATTCCAATCTCCACGTACAAGCTCCTTAAAGCCTTCGTGCCTGATCCACATATTTTGGAACCTGAACGGCCGGCCCCCCCAGTGGTTGCTCGTCGCTTTGCATCTAACCAACACCGGCCCATGATCGGATGAGACCCGTGGTAGGTTTGTTACCCGAGTAACTTCCAAACTCCGAGCCCAGGACTCGTTCACTAGGACTCTGTCCAACCTTTCAAACAGGCCGTTCTTGGCCCACGTGAAATTTGACCCATCGAAGGCCGAGTCAAGAATCCACAATCTTCAATGGCTTCCGCAAAGTCCACCATTTTGGACTGTCGATTTGTGTCGCTCCCAACTCTGTCTCGCGGGCAGAGGATGGTATTAACAGTCCCCCCAATCATCCAAGGTGTCCCCTCCATGAGGGTCGAATACTCTCTCATCTCGTCCCATAAGGACAACCTTCGGACCTGGTGCATTTCGCGTAGACCGCCGAGACGCAAACATGTCTGCAAGGCGGGGGTGACCCGTATCGGCCATGTAGGGCTTGATCTGAGTCTCTCTCGGCCACGAAGCTGGCCCCCTCTTCGACAAACACCTAAATCTTCCCATTAAGTTCGAGCCTTGATACCAGCCCCAAGGCCTTGGAAATTTCTCCGGATTGGGAGTTGTAAGCGGTTCCATTATTTGAAGAAAGTGAATATTATGAGATTTGATAATCTTTTAAAGACGTTTTGGGTAGGCGCGTTCACGACCCCCCTAATGTTCCAAAACATGAAATTGACAGACATAATTAACAGGGGAGGATCGTACCCGGTGACCGTGAAGGGCCCCCCTGAAATTCCACCATTTGAAGAGTCCCTCGCCTGGAGTAACCTCCACATACATGATCATGGGGTCGTCCCGGAGGTTGTCATTATCGTTCTGATGGCCCTCTCTTAACTTCTCCCCCTTCATCATACCCACTATCATTCATTGCGAAGTCTTCATTCTCCATGAGAGAATAGCTTTGGTTGGAGCTTAGCACGTTCCTCGGCGCATGAGGCCCTCGACCCCTAGCCGAGGAGAATCTCATCGAGCCTTGTGCCCCTCCCCGCCAACTTGTGAAGGCTCCACGTCGGTTCGGCGTGAATCCCCCTCGAAAGGCCATTTACTTCGCCTCCAAGAGGAGTGGAGCACGTTATCACGCCTACGGCTCGGTTTATGGTTCTCTCTGCCGGAATAGCTCTCACCTTCAAGCGTCATGCACACTTTCGTGACCTCATCTTGTGTACCACTGAGGTCACCTATGATGTACGGCCCTGGCCACTCCCTCGGGTCAGCTTCCTTAGTCCCGTGCCCCGCCTTTGGTTGGCCCTTCGGCCCTTTGTGCCGGCCTTGGATTTTCCACTCGTTTGTAGTGGACGTTTGCTTCGGTTGTTCCTGTTTTCCTTTGTCACTTTGGCCTCCGTGGTGCGATTGGTATTGTGCAAGGGTGTTATAATTCTTCTTCGGTGGCCTCTCCGTCCTTGCTATTGCATAGCACACGTCGCTCATGTGGCCCACGTGTTTACACTCCCGGCAATATGATGGGATCTTGTCCCACTTAACTTGCTGCACCGTCTCACGCTCACATATGTCAAGAATGATCTCCTCAGGTGGTGGATTTGATATATCAATTTCCACGCAATATTCGGGCGAAGAGAGACGGGTCCTGTTGCTTGTGGCTCGATCGACTTGGATTGGAGTCCCTAGGAGTTTGCCAATAGTGCCACAACTCCGAATGGTCATAAAAATGGATTGGGAGGCCGATTAGGTTACACCAGATTGCCGCAATGGGGGACTCGCAATAAGCATCAAAATCCGTAGACCATTTGAACACTCTCATCGGGTGCTCGGTCGATTATACCAAACCGGAGTCCCTTTGGCGCCGCTAAGCAATCGTGCATAGTCCGCAATGTCCTCAAATTGAACAAGAATATGTTTCGCATTAATGTAGGTCCATGTAAATCCACGGCAAAACTTGATATTATCAAGTGCTTTTTTGAATTTGAAAGGACAGACGGGAGATGGAATGGGAAAACTTACCGACGATGGCCATGACCAAGAGCACGTCGCCAATTTTTGTGTCTCGGCCCAGGAGAAAATAGATGGTCGGAATGCCATTGGAGGAGGCTTGCCATTCCAATGCTGTGAATTCTCTCGGGGATGAATGAAACCCTGCGCCCCATCGGAACTCGACTTCACCCCTCAACCAAATCGGCTAGGGACTTTTCGGCTTCGCTCACCCCCAAATCCCTTGTGTTGGTGCATGGGGGTTCGGGCACTTCGAGTTCGCATCCCCCATAGGGTGATATTGAGGTTGGGCCCGTGCAGGTCATTTGATTGGGGTCGGTCGTTTCAAGCCCGAGGCATCCGCCGCGTGGATCTCGTTTGCCCTTGCGATGGACTGTTGACTTTGGGGTTCGGGTTCAACAACGAGGGCGATCTCCTTGATTGCTATACCTGTGCCGGGCCAGGCGGGACCTGGATCGGTTCCCCCGGACTTAGCCACTACCGAAGTTGTCTCAAAGGTCTCGCGAAGTCGTCGGGTCCTTCCCCTCTCAAGAGGGGGGAAGTCTTCGAGCGACGGGGCATGGTGAGACGTAGGAGTAGGCATGCTTGAATCACCCTTTCATGGCCAAAGGGGATGGCGAACCTCCGCCACATTCTTTCCTCCGGCGGATCGCCGGCCACTAGGGGTTGCGCGTCCATCACGTCGAGCCTTTCCGCCACATCTAGGGACACTAGCCGGATAAGATCGTCCTTTTTTGGCTGCACATGTGGCTTAACGGTCAAGGAATCACGTGACTCATGGATGGGGTAAGTGACCAAACGTCTTTCCAAAAGTGGATTTGTCTCCACTTTCCTTTCGGGCAAAACTACTTTTTCAACGCCCAAGACGCCATGTGCCACACAATCGGTACCCTCATTGGGTTGGGGACTGTAAAACATGATGTCTTTGATCGACTAAACCTTTCCGTCGCCGTTGACCTTGCCGGAAGTTGCATGCGGTCTTAGGGTAGGCTCGAACTTGACATTATACGGATCGGAGCTGGCCTCAACGGACTCCTCTTCAATGCTCACAAGGTTGGCCGGATTTTCATCGTTAGGGGCCATGGAGGGCTTGTCCACTTCAAGGGTTGTGGTCACCGGAAAACTTAGCTCCTTACATATCGGGTTCTCGAGGTGGGAGGAGCCATCCGATCCAAAGGTGAGTTTCTCCCGAAGTTGCTTATCCTCCGGCAAGGGAGATGGGATAAACCTCTTCCGACCATCTCCTTTGGAAGGGGGCGCCAGGGTGCTTTTCCTTGCCTTAAGCCAGTTTTTCTTACATTTCAACGTCATGCCTTTGGCCGGAAGTCTCGTAGGTGTGTCTTCGGCCGAGCTGAAAACCATCTGATTGTCCGGGATGGTCCTCGCCTCCTCGGGGTCAGGCGGGGGGAGTGAGGGAGAAGGTGACGGAACCGGCATGACTGGACAAGTGTGAGCCGGACCGAATCAGGGCACAAAGGGTTTAGATGTAGTCGGCTCGTAGACCTCGACCAGCAAGAGGGGACGAGCGGAATGACGCGCTGTCGGGAATCGTCGGGGCGGGGGTGTTCGCGGTGGTGTGTTAGCGTTAGTGAAGTGCCGACGAGTGGTTCAAACATCCGGCAAAGATGAAAAACCGTGGGGGATGGTGGGGATGACCGGCGGCGGAAAGCAAAAGGTGGTTCAATAGGGTGGAGTGAGTGTTTAGAGAGAAGGAGGAGCTTCTCTCACTAGAATTCCCAATTGTGCTGAGGGAGTTTCTATGATGCAAACATGCAATCATTGTTTCCAGTAAGCTGTAAATCATACGGTTGAGGAACATTTTTACACCCAAAAGTGGGATACAATGAGCACACGATGCAAAACCATAACTTAATGGGGATTTAGAGTCTGTCAGACAGCTACCTAGCCATCCTGACTCCACCAAAGTCAATCAAGAAGAAAGATCATCTACTGCATCACGAGTTGGAAACCCAACCCGAGGGGCTGTTAGTCACGCTCAAGCCAGGCAGCCATGGTTCATCCACCAGACATGGTTTCCTGTCTCCTTAGAAATCAAGGATACAGAGGTACGAGCCTATAGAACAGATCCTTTTTTTTTAGCTCAAAGGCACCACGAGGGTGGAGGGTTAAGACGGACCCACACCTGTGCATTACCAAATTCAATTGCAACGAACAACCAAAACATCGAATCGCCCAAAAGTGACGACTCGCAACAACCAATTAGAGTACAACAAGGGCCTCCCTATCGACTAGAGTGGTCATCAATGTACTCTTGGCAAACCTATTACAATTAAAATGATGGAACCTTCCCATCACAAAACATAACTCCATCCCTCAATTGAGACCCGCAATAGGGATACCCCCGCGATGGACAGTCCCTCCCGGATCAAGTTTCTCGATGAAACCTTCCTTCTCCCGGTCAGGGAGCCCGCATGAGACACTCATTGAGCAATTGCTCGACTCGTTTGCTCTAGGTTATCTCTCTATCAAATGAAACCGTGGCCACATTATCTTTTGAGCGCCAATAATCGATGTGTTGAGCTTTGAAGTGCGTTCCTCTCATACGAGCCTTTCCTTACCGTTTCCGCGACACCAATTGGAACCCATCTTTATCCACACTTGGTTGACTCCCAAAGGACGCTCTTGAGCCCAATGGATCGGCATCCATTTTTCCCTTCTTGTTCTCCCTCTTGGTTGTCTCTTTCATTCTCCTTTTATGTGTGATCAATGTTCGGAGAAGTGCCAACCCTAGTCGCCACATTTGGACACCACTCTCGGCAGATGGTCTTGGGGACATGGCTAGGATGATACACCTTTGTTAATGCTCGGTGGTCCTTGCCTCCAACTCGTCCCTTCCTTCCAAACGCATGACATTCATCAATGACGTGCCCAACATGCTTACAATTCTCGCAAACACATGGGATACGATCCCATGCCACTTTGTGTCTTGATTCTTTGCCTAGGATTTTTAGGATGATCTCTTCCGTCGGGGGATTGGAGATATCAATCTCTATGCATATCCTAGCAAAGGATAGTCGGGTTTGATTGATTGTAGCATGATCCGCTTGTAGCGGCTTGCCTAGGAGCTTGCCGATCGCCATGAGGGCCGATTCCTCAAAAAGGTGGGCTGGGATTCCCATGATATTACACCACACGGCAACGATCGACGACTCGAAGAATGTATCAAAATCCGGCGCCCACTTGAACACCCTCATCGGATGATTATTCATATACCAAATCGGACTACCATTAGGACCGTTTATCACCTTGGCATAATCAACCACTTCTTGTAATTGGAGTAGTATGTGCTTAGCATTCAAGTATTTCCAAGTGTAAGTTCCAACTAGCCCCATGCACCCTAATCTTTTTTGAATTTGGAATGAAGATGGGAGCGAGTTGGAGAACTTCCCCACAATGGCTAGTCCTAGTTTCTTCGAGAGATATTTCGTTTCTAGATCGGTAAAGGAAAGATAAGGGGTACCTTCGGAGCTTCCGACCGACCCCATAGGTGTGGCCTTGCCGGCGTCAAGCGGGATTGGCTCGGCCTTATGGGTCTTGTGTGGATTTGGAGCTCCCACCATGGACCCCGTCCCCCCACGTGAGAAGAAATCTTTAGCCTCCTTCCAAGCATTCGCCGGCGGCGCCACCATTTCCGGCGGAGACTCCGGCGGCCGAGCACCGGACCACGTTCATCTTTGCCTCCATCATTGTCGAGAGGGAGATCGATGGCACATGGTGCTACATTTGAATTCCAAACGTTATTATCCACAAATGGAGCAACATTTTCTTTCCCATGTAAAGTGTCCCTTATTTTTTCCTCCTTTGGTGAGTCACATGCAACCACACCATCACATGCCAACCCATCCTCACACCTAGGCTTCACGTGAGAGGATGTACTTGCAACATCCACCTTGTTGACCAACTCACACTCCAAACTTGGAGCATCAAGACTCCGGCCAGCCGCCGCCGGCGACATTTTGGCCGTTCCCATTTTCGTTGAAACGCTCCCTTCTTTGGCCATTTGAGCAAGAGAATTCAACATCTCCCCAATAGGGACCTGCTTGCTTACCGCCGACCTATTCCTTTCACCATGGATTTTGGCGAGTTCATCAACCATTTCAAAAACCATCTTCTTCTTAGCCCAACTAATCCCGAACCAGATTCAAGACCGGCTCGTTTGAGGGCTCTTCGAGCTTTCTCTGGGTGGGGCGTGCCAACCCTTTTTGTTTTAGGCCGTGCAATCGAAGGAAACTTCCACTCCGGTGAGGAGAGGGGCTGCATCGTGTGATCCAAAGCCGCAGCCCTCTCCCCCTCCGGCAGCTAACCACCTGGACTTCACCATTTGCCGGATGCAACAATCACATTTCACCTCCCTCAAAGGGGAGGCAGGGAGAGTGGACGAATTCTAGAGAGAAGGGGAGAGCTTCTCTCACCTCCCTCATAGGCCTATATAAAAGATCATGTTCAAGTAAGGTCGTAAAAACCATAACTTAAGGGGGAAAACACACATAAATAGACCTAACAATATAACTGTCACAAATAAGGGCAAGCAATAATTTGAACCCTAACCTATAGAAATTATATACAAATTTTAAGTTTCTTGATGCAGCACCTAAGCATTTTTCTCATTCCAACCGGGAATAATAAAAAGTAAATGGATCAACTTTTCAACAGATGGATCCAAATCTGTTTGTTATTCAACCTGCTCTTTAAAAGACACAATAGCTGAAACAAAAAATTCATAATTAAAATTGAAGTACAATTTTTATTATTTATTTTTAATCAAACACCTTCACGGTGGAGGGTTCGTGGGTCCCTCATCCCTAAATTGCCAAAAAGGATCAAAATGTTACAATGAGATCAATCATTCCCCTCACATGGGTTACCAAGCTTTTACAAAATTAAGAAAATATACACTACAGAGTAGGACGAGGGACACGCCGTGGGTGCTTGACACCTACCTACTCTACGGTGTCCACTCTCGTGCACGGGTCGGTAAGTCACTTTGAGGGGGGCTGTTGGGATGGCTCTTGATCTCTTCTTGGATACGAAAGTTGGGGACCCCTACTCATCCCAGCCGGATTATGGCTTTAAGGTGTCTCGGTAGTGAGTGGTCACTCATGCGGTGGAAGTCGTCTCTATGTTTAGGCCCATTTTTGCAAGAAGGCCGGTTTGTTCCCCTCCCTGTGGATGAAGGTAGCTCGGGTGGTAAGATGGCGCTTGTGATTGGCCAAAAGCGCCATAGCTCGGCAGATATGAGCCGGCCACCAGTTTGACACAATGAGGAGCCTGACGGCTTGGTCGACATCTGATTCAATCCAATTGGGTGTGTGAATTCTGAGGCAATTTCTAACCCAAGATGGATAGCCAAGAGCTCCGCTTCTAGAGCCGAGTGGGCTACGAGTGGGGTGGCGAAGGCTGCAAGAACCTTGCCTGCATGGTCTCGCACAATTCCGCCCCCTTCGGCTTTTCCTGATTCTTCAACATAAGCCCCATCTGTGTTGTGTTTGATCCATGGCTCGTCCGGGGGGTTCCACATAATCGGCATCACAAGTGGCCTAGAACCTCCTGATGTCCGCCTGGCTCGGGACGTTGATTCGGAGTTGCACCCCTTTCCAGTGTTTTGGTTTGATACTCTCATTGGCCATGCTGTTCCGGACAAACATCTGCACCTGCCAAACCACATTATAAGGCTTGAATTGCATCGAATGGTGTCGACTTCTATTCTGCTCCGCCCAAAGGAACCATAGAATGAGGTATGGCATGGCTCGGAGAGGTGTCTCTTTCCATGCTGTTGAGTTCTACGTGACCATATCTCAATTCTCTCTGTGATTGTTTCATGTATTCGGAGGGGCGGGGACGATCCCGCGAACCATGGGTCGAATTCCCTCCAAACCCTAGAGGCACCCCCACCTTGAATGAATGGTGTTGAAGTAGTGACTCGACGTCTGGCCTGTGGGGGGCAGCATTGGCATTTGGATGCCAATTCCATTTTCCGCCATTGAAGTTTTGTATCCGCAAGGATTCGGTTGGAGAGGAGCCTCCAAATGAAAACAGAGATGGATGAGGTGAGGCTCGCCTTCCATACATCGTCTAGTCCCTGGATAATCGGTCCTTGAGTTCGGATTGTCTCCCACATTGTCGTAAGTGAGAAGTCTCCTGAGCTGGACAGCTTCCATCTCGGTATGTCCGGTTGCCCGGGGATGATCGGCATGGCGAGGACTTTTGAAATAACCCATTGCGGTAGGCCGGTTTGTTCATGTAGGAGCTAAAGTTTCGGTTCATCCCAGGCTTCATCTTTGATAAAACTGCCATAAGTGTAAGGGGGTCGCCCCTCTCGTCAAGGCAAAATTCCCTGATGGCGGTGTCACCAAGCCAAATGTCGTCCTAGAAGTAGATCCTTCCGAACCCACCATCCAACGAATGTGCGGTTGTGCTTTGGCCCGGACCTTCAGGAGTCTTTTCCACGCAGTGCTATTCCTGCCCGTGGGTCTCGCGGTGAGTGGGGAAACCTTGTCACAGTATTTGGCCATCAAATACTTGGCCCAAAGGGAGTTTTGCTCCCGAAATCGCCACCACAGTTTGATATTGAAAGCACGTAGCACCTCTTTAATCTTTCGGACACCAAGCCCTCCCTCGTTAGTGGGTCGGCAAATCTGGTCCCACCCGATCAGTGTGTCTTTTTCTTCTCTGCAGTGGATCCCCAAAAAAACCGAGCCATTTGTTGATCAAGTTGCTTAAGGGAGCCGGCCGTCGGCTCAATGGCCTGAAAAATATGAATCGGCACCGCCGAGTGTGCTCTTAATGAGCGTGAGTCGCCCCCCAAATGATAGGTGCCTGTGAGCCCAACCCGAGACACTAGCGACAATCTTTTCCCGGAGGAACATAAACATATCTGTGCATTTCCAGGGCCCGGTTGTCTTCCCCTTTTGTCGCTAGGAAGTCCTCTTAACTCCATGATGATCTTTGCCATGGTGTGCCTTGTTTATACTGGACCCAGTTGTCTCTTCCCCAACAGCAGACTAATCATTTCGGCATCTGTTTCCAGCCACAAGTTGCTGCCGTGGAGCTTGGCGATTATCACTCCTTCTAACAGAGCTTTTAGCTCAGCTTCGAACCCGAAGCTGCATCCAATGAGACGCAGAAAGCCTCCACGGTTTCCCCAAACTGATCTCTCACAATGTCTCCCCCCCCTACTCTACCTGTTAGCCCCTCAAAAGAGCCATCCATCTGTGTTGAGTTTATCCAATGCCAATCAGACGGCTTCCACAGGACTTTCTCCACTCTTTTCGTCTTGCGTTTCTAGCATGCATTTCCATGAAGTCTACTCTCGGATCACATTCCACCCATTGATCCGAACCAAGGTGACTCGCCAAGACCAGGTTCTTTAAGTAAGTAACAATTCTCTTTCAAACATTCTCCACTTTGAACTCTTTCTCAAGGTGAACACACCCATTTCTTTCTTTCCAAAGGAACTAGAAAATCAGGCAAGGGATCATCAAGATACATATGTGGTGTTTATTCCTACTACCCATATGCCTCTGCCACCACCTCAAACGACCCTCTAGGTTATTATGCCCTCCCCTGTCAAACTCCGGAGCTTGTGGAAACCATCTCAAGAAATGCTTCCACACACAAGTTGCTGCTTCACACCATTCACAAAAAGGTGAATCCTTGTCTCCATATCTGGTTTTGAGCAACAGCGGCATTTTGAGGCAAGGGACACTCCCCTCCATTGCACTTTTGCATCCACGGGAATCTGGTTTGCTAAGAGTCTCCAAAAGAAACACCGATATTGTAGGGCTAATGCCTTTTCCCCAAATGAACTCATACACCTCCATCTTTCTCCTTTGTTTCTTATAAGTTCCCAGGCCGAGGACACGGTAAAATTGCCATGTGGAGTCAAGGCACAGCGGCCAATGTCCTCAGCCTCCGTGTTAATCGGTAAGTTCATGATTCTCTCAGTCACCTCTCTCGGCACACCCCACTCATCCAGCAGATCAAGGACATCATCCTTCTTCCATCTAGTATCTGTCCAGAATTCATTCACTCTTACAAACGGTGGAATCCCTGCCTTTGAGCAAAAGGCACTAATCGGCTGATATTCTAACCAAGTATCATCCCAAAATCTAATCTTGCCTTCTCCTAACATCAATCTGATGAGGCCTTGGCATTTAACCCCAGCCTTGAACATCCTTCTCCAAATAGGGCTGAATCTGCTGGACCTATAAATATTTAAAGAATATGAGATTGACCAATATTTCATGTACATATATTGTGCCCATAATGAGTTTTGCTCCTAGAATCTTCACCACAACTTGTAGCTATAGGATTCAACAGTGTCTGCCATGCCCCGTAAGCCAAGGCCTCCCTCTGAAGTGGGTCTGCAGACATCCCTCCACTTAATCCAGTGGGTTTTAGCCGTTGTGTTGCAAGAAGCCCAAAAGTACCTGGCCAAGACTTGTTCCAGGATTCTGAGAGCTCCCTTTGTTGGCTCAAGGACTTGGAAAATGTGTACCGAAATAGCTTCAAGAATGCTTTTAACCAAGGTGAGCCTACCCCCAAAAGAAAGGTGTCTATGGCACCAACAAAGAATCTTATGTGAGATCTTATCCTGAATAAACATAAACAGATTAGTCTTCTTCCATCCACGGAAAATGGGAACTCCTAGATAAGTGCAAGAGAGGCTACCTTGCTGAAATCCTTCAATAGAAGTGACATCCGCCGCCCATCCCACATGCTTCTTATCAATGTAGAAACAACTCTTTGCCTCATTAATCTTTTGCCCTGACACTTCCATGTAATGCTTGAGGCAGTCCTTGAGATGTTTGAGAGAAGCCCGTCTAGCTTGAGTGAAGATAATAATATCATCCGCATAAGCAAGATGAGATACTTCCATTGAATATCTAGCCGTGCAGTACCTCATCTTCTTGTTCCCCAAAATAAGGCGGTCCAAAGTTCTAGAAAGGTAATCTGCCCCCGTGATGATTTGAAAAATCCAGCTGGGGATCCGTTTATGAGTATTGAGAACCAGCACGGGTTTATACTTATACATCTCTCAATCATCCCCAGCCACATCTTCGAGAAACCCATTTTCCTTAACACCTTTAACAAGAACGACCATTGAACATGGTCATAAGCCTTAGCCAAATCTAGCTTAAGGGCCAGATTTGGTGAAGGGTTGCAATTCCAAAGTTCATGGAACAATTCCTGAGCCAACAGAGTATTATCACTCAAGAGACGGTCTTTAATAAATCCACTCTGGTTTGGGACAGTGAGAGCAGGGAGTAAGGGCACCATCCTCATAGCCAAGAGCTTTGAGATGATTTTGTTTGATACGTTGCACAAGCTTATTGGCCTAAACTCCTACCACATAGTGGGATTTTCCTTTTTAGGTATCAAAATGATCATGGTTTCCGCCAAGCCTCTTGGCATCTGGGTACCTTTAAAAAAATCAATGACTGCTTCAGTAACATCAGTACCAACAAGATACCAGCAGGTTTGGAAAAATAGGGAGGAGAAACGTCCGGCCCCGACGCACTATCTACATTTATTAAAAAAACTACCTTTTTGACTTCCTGTTCCGTAGGTAGACTCTCCAGCACAGGAAGGGCGCCATCCTCAATATAATGAAACATATCATCTATGAAATAGATGCACCGGTCAGGAGTTATTTTTCTAAGCATACATTAGCATCAAGCCAGATAAATTATTTCCATTTGAAACAAATTTCTGTGATGCAGGATATTGTGTCTAAAATCCCATTTAAGAGACCGAACATGCAATCATTGTTTGCAGTAAGCTGCAAATCATACGGTTGATGGACATGTTTATACCTAAACAGTGAGATACAATGAACCCTAGATGCAAATGATGGAGACACACCCAAGCTGATCTACAAGGACAAGAAGATGGATCCATTGATCATTCAAAGTGGGCCAATTACAAGATCTAGAGCTAAGAAGATAAAGGAGTCCATGTTGCTTTTAGTTGCTGAAATAAAAACCCAATTCCAAGACCATTCTACATTGGCCCAAGTGGTGAATATTATTCAAGTTAGTGGGCAGCCCAAGGCATGAAGTTTGGAGGCACTACATATCATATTTTGGAGGCCCAAATTGATGATACATGATGCATTTTCGTCCAAGTTGGAGTAGTCAAAATGAAGGGTCTTTTTTAGTTACATTTTATGTTAAATAAGTGACTTTAGATGGGGAAAAAAGGAATTGTAAGTTAGAGAGAGACGCTCTCCCTTCTCTCTAGAATCCCCCACCACGTTTTGAGTTCCCACATCGCCGCCCACCCCATTCTCGCTCGGCTCACCACTGTCGACGGTCCCCCTCACGCCCCCGCTCCACCAGCCACCCACCACCCTCCCGACCTCGGATTCTCACCAACCAACCCACTCCTTTGGCTAAGGCACGAACAAAGCTCCGGAGCGGCTGGTGACTCGACTCACTCTCTCGATCATGCCGGAGCGCCTGCCGGATCCCCCCCCGGAGTCCGAAGAACCGCGCACCATCTCGGACCAGCTAATGGTCCTCCGGCCGGCCGAGGACCCTCTCTCGGACCAGCCAATGACTTTCACGTCGGAGGAGTCTCCCTCCATAATTTTTCCCTGCAGGAAAGTGGCGAGGAAAACTTTGAAAATGAAGGTGAAGGCACGGAAAAGTACACCAGCCCCTCCCACCAAAGGCACTGGTCGGAAAAGGTTCGTACCCTCACCGATGCCGGAGGACAAGCAACTTAGGAAGAAGATTGATTTCGGGGCCGAAGGGAGCTCGCCGGTCGGAAGCCCAAAATGCAAAGGCCCCATCTTCCCGACGTCGATGGAGCCCTCCCCTAATCCCAACGGTGAAGATGAAGCTAAGATTAATGAAGAACTTGCCGGCGCCAGAACTGTTGATAACGCTCCGGCTGATGACCTTGCGGCCGGCGCAAACGCGGGGACCGGTGACGGAGGAGAGCACAACCCCCCACATGATGGCTGCTCGGAGAGAGATGGCTCTAGCATGGGTCAAAAGGCCTGGGTGGACGCGCTAGTCAACTTGCCCGAAATGGGCACAACAACAAAATCACTTTCCGAAAGTTCCTTGGCGCCTTGCCACTTCGGAACACCACGTGATGCTGGCCCCAATGCATCCGTTGAGCCCCCAAAACAACAAAAATCTAGCTCCTTTTTGCAGCAACCCAACTTTCCCGAATTGGCTTGGAGACCAAAACCTCCTTCCGAAAGTGGGCTAACTCCTTTCCGTCCCAAGAGCTCACGTGAGACGATTGTCGTGGAGGCCCCAACGCAACCAACAAAGGCCGAAATCATCCACTTAGCCGCCTTGGACTCGGCGGAGATGCTAGACACATTGGTTGCGCAACCTCTCATTACGGCCGGTCACAAACCACTGGAGTTCCCCCTAAACTCTTCGGGATGCATGCAAAGTGTCACACACACACCTCGGGATGGAAATGGACCCTCTCTTGAGGACTTTCCCCCTCTCGAACGAGGGCGAACTAGCAAGCTCCGAGCTACGTTTGAGGCTAGTTCGGAACATTACAGTGCGGAGCTCGGCCAGCCGCGACCGAAGTCGAACCCTAACGTCTACCGAGAAAAGCCTTTTATCGAGACGACGAACAAGGCCACGCCTAGTGCCGAGAAGGTCGCAGTGACAAGAGACACACCAACACCCAACGATACGCCTATGGATGATGCCGAACAGACCCTCACCGAGAAGGAAAAAGTCGAGAAGATCCACACCGAGAAAGAAAAAGCCGAAAAGCCGAGAATGGAAAAGCCGAGAAGGGCACACAACGGCAACGTAGGTGCCGAGAAGATCCACACCGAGAATGGAGAAGCCGAACTCAACAATCCGAAGAGAAATGGAAACACACCTAAGTCCGCGACGGATGCCGCAACACAAGGGCCGAATGTAGTTAATCAACTTGGGGGGGTAGAAGCTACACCGGGGCCCTCGCCGTGGCCGAAATCGATGGCGGACTTGCTTAGGGGTACCCCGTCGGGCTCGGCGAGTAACACTCTACAAGGCCGGGGTGAAGGCGCCGCAAGCCACCCCGGTCGGCCGAAAACGATGGCGGACATGCTCAAAGGCTCGACTGACCCTACCGGCCCCCAAGCCTTTGAACCGGATAAGCTCCAGAACATTGGATTTGCTTCAGTGTCCGACGGCATCCCGGCCATTTACTTCTCCGGAGCGGAAACTCAAAAGCTTGCTGAGAGCATGGGACACGCCATTGTGGGTAAGTTCTCTCACTCTATCCCTACGGGACTGCAAATCCAAAAGACCCTCGAAAATATTAAACTTCGGTGTGGATTTAGTTGGAAGTACATTAATGCTAAACATATTCTCATTCAATGCGAGGACTTGGCGGACTATGCCCGAATCCTTGGAGGCCCAAGGGGTACGCCCGTTTGGCTCATTGACCGACACCCGATGAGGGTCTTCAAATGGTCCCCGGACTTTGATGCTTACTGCGAGTCCCCCATTGCGGCAATTTGGTGCAACCTAATTGGCCTCCCCATTCATCTTTTCGACCAATCCGCCTTATTCGCCATCGGCAAGCTTCTCGGCAATCCAATACAAATTGATCGAGCCACGGCAAACAAGACTCGGCTTTCATTTGCCCGAATTTGCGTCGAGATAGACATCACAAAACCACCTACCGAAGAGATAATCCTCGATCTTGGTGGGCGAGAAACGGTGCAGCGAGTCCGATGGGACAAGATACCATCATATTGCCGAGAATGCAAACATGTCGGCCATGCAAGTGAGGTGTGCTATGCGACGGGCAAGAAGGAACGGCCGCCAAAGAGAAACTACCACAACGGCCCGCCAAAACAGCCACAACCCGAGAGACAGACCGAGAAGGGGAAGCAAGATATGGGGAAGAATGCCTCCAGCTCCAACGAATGGAAACATCAGGGGAAGAAGCAAGGCAAGGCCGGTGATCGACCAAACAATAACAAAACAAATGGGGAGGACTCCGGTGATACTCCCTGGGAGGGACCGAACCCCAAGGGTGACTCTACTTTGGGGAGCGGACCGAGCTCCGGAACTCAGAATGCCGGGCTTATTGCCGGGATCGAGATTGGGAAGTCCCCACCGAACCGGGGGAATCCATTGCATCCCACCACCGAACCACCAACACCACGTGGGAACATGGACGTGGAGTGGGGCTCCCCCAATGCGAGGAGCTTGGTCTCACCAGTTCGGCGAGGGAATCCGAGAGGAGGCGCGCGCCATGCTTTGACAAGGGGGCGTGGGTTCTTCTCGGCAAAGAACCACATGAGCACTAACCAATATTATACTCTCATGGAGAACGGAGAATTTGATGTTGAGAATTGTGGGGATGCGGACGAAGACCTTATGGAATTGCATGTGGGGGCCGAGAAGTTAGGAGGCAACAGTTCGGCCGAGGACGCCGAGGAGGTCGCTCCGAACAAAGAGCAACACCGTACTGACTATCAAGGAGGGCCTTCAACCTCTTTGGGTACGTACCCTTCTTGTTAATAATGTCGTACAATCTCATGTTTTGGAACGTGAGGGGGATCGCGAATGCGCCCACTCAAAACGTTCTGAAAAGACTAATTGGTTGTCATAATGTTTTATTTCTTGCAATAATGGAACCGCTCACACAACCGGACCCGGACCGTTTCTCTAAGGCCTTGGGGCTGTCCTTCATTGGTTCGAACATGAACGAGAAGATTTGGATGTTTGCGGAAGAGGGGTCCACTTTTGATATTGAGGTTGACTCGGAACAAATTCTCCACGGGTACCTCAAATCCCACCGCCTTGCTAGGCCGGTGGCCATCTCAGCCGTGTACGCCAAATGTACAAGGGCTGAAAGACATCACCTATGGGACAAGATGAGAGAGATTGCCGGGCCTCTTGAGGGAACACCTTGGATCATTGGTGGCGATTTCAACACCATGCTATCTCACCAAGACAGAGTCGGAAGTGATACCAACCGGCAAGCCGAGATGGTAGATTTTGCGGAGGCAACGGAAGATTGTAGGCTGCTTGACCCTGGTTTTGATGGAGCGGCATTCACTTGGGCCAAGAATGGCCTTTTTGAAAGGTTGGATAGAGTGCTTGTCAGCGAGGATTGGACTAAGACCTTCGAGGCTACTCGGGTTACGAACCTCCCCCGGATTGCCTCGGACCATGGACCAATTCTTGTCAGGTGCACGAAGATGAACACATCCGCTGGAGCCAAGGCTTTCAGGTTCCAGAACATGTGGATCCGACATGAAGGATTCATGGCCGTAGTGCAAAAAGCATGGGAGGAGCCCACGGGGGCGGGTGGAATCCTAAACATTCAAATCAAACAGGCCAGAGTTAAAAAGGCCCTTAAGGAGTGGAACAAAGAGGTTTTTGGAAACATCCATGCTAATCTAAAAGAAAAGGAGGAAGAAATTGCTTTGGCCCAATCTTGTTTCGAAGCAAGGCCGACCCCGGATCACAGGACAGCGATCAACAAACACATTGCCGAGTACATCCTTTTGCTGAGAATGGAAGAAGATTTTTGGCGACAGAAGGCAGCTTTGAGGTGGCTTGCCGAGGGAGACAAAAATACCCGGTTCTACCAAAGCTGGGTGAAACAAAAGAGGGTTCGTCTCCGCATCCATTCAATACGTGTCAATGGGCAGGAGCTCACCGAGGAAGCCGAGATTAAAAAGTCCGCAGTGGAGTTCTTCCAACAACTCCTTGCCCCCAACAATCCGACACTTGAAGATCCAGACCTCGACCTAATCCAGCAGGTCCACTCAGCCGAGCAGTTCGCTGACATCGCAGATGCTCCAAGTGCGGACGAGGTCAGGAGTGCCACCTTTTGCATTTCCGGAGATAGTGCACCCGGACCCGACGGCTTCTCGGCCACCTTCTATCAAGCCTGCTGGCCTATTGTGGGGCCGGAGGTAGTGGACGCAATCAGACAGTTCTTCAGAGGGGCCTTCCTGCCGAGGAGCATCACGGCCACAAGCATAGTCCTTATCCCAAAGAAGGCTTCGCCGGAGTCATGGACTGACTACCGACCCATCAGTCTCTGCAATGTTTTAAACAAGATCATTACCAAGGTACTCACCTCTCGACTCTCTCCTTTCCTCCCACAGGTCATCTCCCCAAACCAAAGTGGATTTGTCAAAGGTCGGCTCCTTAACGACAACGCACTTCTGGCTCAAGAGATGTTCCATGAGCTTGCTAGATGCTCCCCAGCGCCTAATGTGGCAGTAAAGATTGACATGGCTAAAGCCTATGATAGGGTCCAATGGCCATTCCTCTTCAAAGTTTTACGCCGTATGGGTTTCCCGGATTCATGGATTTCACTTATGGAGAGGTGTATTGGGTGTTGCTGGTTCTCGGTCCTTGTTAACGGGGCACCCTCGGGCTTCTTTAGATCAACTCGAGGACTTCGGCAAGGAGACCCGATCTCCCCCGCTCTGTTCGTAATCGCGGCGGACTACCTGTCCCGAGCATTAGATAAGCTCATCCTCGGCCAAAAGGACATGACGTTCAAAGCCTCCCGGAGATGCATGGAGATCAGCCATCTAGCCTATGCGGACGACATTATCATCTTCACCCAAGCGGCGGCAAATCCTATGCGCCGGCTAAGAGCCTGTCTCGAAAAATATGAAAGAGTCTCCGGCCAACAAGTCAGCCTCGCCAAGAGTAATTTCTATATTGCCGAGGCCCATGAACATTGGGCAAACTCGATCCAGGCGGAAGGAGGCTTCTCTAGAGGGGCCTTTCCTTTTCTCTATCTCGGTGTCCCTATCTACCGTGGTGTCAAGCGCACGGACATGTTCCTCTTTCTACGGGAAAAGATTGCAAGAAGGATCTCAGGATGGGCACACCGTCACCTATCCTTTGGAGGAAGGCTTACGTTGATTAAGAGCACTCTTGAAGCGATCCCCTTGCACATCTTTCAAGCCGTCGAGCCCACGGCCGGTACCCTCAAGCAACTTGATCAACAAATGGCCCGATTCTTTTGGGGGTCTACGAATGAAAAGAAGCGGACCCATTGGATTGGATGGGAACAAATGTGCCGGCCCACTGATGAAGGAGGCCTTGGGATCCGAAAAACTATGGAGGTCCTCCACGCTTTCAATATCAAACTTTGGTGGCGATTTCGGGAGCAAAACTCCCTTTGGGCAAGATACATGATGGCAAAATATTGCTCCAACTCCACACCGCTCACCTTGAGATTGCCGAGCAGGAGTAGCCCTACGTGGAGAAGGCTCTCAAGAGCATGGCCCCTCGCGCAACCGCACATGAGATGGCTAGTGGGACAAGGGGACATCTACTTCTGGGATGACATTTGGCTTGGCAATAGCCCTCTGAGGGAACTTAGTCTTGATGATAGGGGAAGACCAACCACCCGGGTCTCGGAGTTCATTACAAATGGTGGTTGGGATGTGCCCAAGCTTCAACTCCTTCACAATCAGGCCGGCCTCCCTCAGCATGTTATCGATGGCATCATTAATACACCGATCCTCCATGACGAACAGGATATCCCGAGGTGGAACCTCTCTAAGCATGGGGAATTCACGGTGGCTTCGACATGGGACACACTTCGAGGACGAAACCCGATCATCCATGGTTTGGGGGACGTTTGGAAGGTAGGCCTCACCAACTCAATAGCCATCTTTATCTGGAGGCTTCTCTCCAATCGGGTGCCGGTTGACACGAAACTTCAGTGGCGGGAGATTGAGCTAGCCTCTAAGTGCCAATGCTGCCCCCACAGACCGAACACTGAGTCACTCCAACACCTCTTCATTCAGGGATATGGAGCTCGCAGAGTATGGAGTGAGTTCGACGGCTGGTTCACAGGCCCGTTCCCACGCATCCATATCAATGACACAATCCCTACGAGAATCGAAGTGTGGGCGCGAAGGTGCCAACAGCCGAACAAGAAACATCTTAGCCGAGCCACTCCATACCTCATCCTTTGGTTTATATGGTCGGAGAGAAACAGGAGCCGCCACCAAGGCACACAGTTTAAACCACAAAACGTGGTATGGCAGGTCCACATGTTCATTCGAAATGCTATGTCTAATGGAAGCTTGAAGCCGAAACATTGGAAGGGAGTTAAACTTGGAATCAATATTCCTCAACAAGCGGCGGCAATCAGGGCGCTACCCCTAGCCATGGCAATCAAATGGAACCCCCCGGATCAGCCGTGGATAAAGCTCAACACGGATGGCTCCTATAATGAAGCGAACGGCAGTACAGGGGCTGGCGGGATTATTCGAGACCACTCGGGTAAGATGCTCGTCGCCGTCAACACACCCCTTGAAGCCCACTCGGCGTTAGAAGCGGAGCTGTTGGCCATGATTCACGGGCTAAATATAGCCAAGGAATACGGCCTACCAATCTGGATTGAGTCAGATGCAGAGCAAGCAATCAAATTGGTCAATGGGACGGGATGGGGGCCGGCACTCGCTCGGCAAGCGGTGGCGCAACTAACCATCCTCAAACGCCAACTCAAATTCCGAGCCACCTTCATACACAGGGAGGGGAACAAAGCGGCGGACTTCCTTGCGAAAATGGGGCTAGTCCAAGACAGTGGCCTACGAATGCACTACAACTCAGCACCGAGAGAACTATTGGACTTGGTTAGATTGGACGAGATGGGAGTGTCGCACATCCGAAACCTAGACGGGGACGGGTATCAAAGTTGATCATGAGACGACGGGAGACAATAGTGACTAGCTTTGTGGTTAATTGTATTTTGGAAAGGAGTATGATGAGGTCCGAACCTTGTGGGATCGGACCGCATACTACTCTTGATTTTGTTACGGCACACCACTTTTGGGTGTGGCCACGCCTTGTAATTATCTCTTGTGGAAATATAGGGATGAGGGACCCACGAACCCTCCACCGTAGAGGTGTTTGATTAAAAAAAAAAAAAAAAAAAAAAAAAAAAAAAAAAAAAAAAAAAAAAAATAAGTGACTTTAGATGTCCTAGAGTTACACCAAAGGTTTAGGAGTTACTTTTCTTTTATTACGAGTCATTTTAAGTGTCTTAAGTTGTATTAATGATGTGAGACTTTCAAGAGTCCATTCTAGCCTATAAATAGGGTTGTAAGCATGTCATTTGAAGACACCAGTGATCAAATACGAAAATAGCCTTTATCTTGTGAGTTGAATTCTCTTTGTAGAGTTTTTCACTTGTTTGGAACTTATCAAGATACTATGAGCAAGTTCTTGTGGCGTTCAATTATACCGAGGTTCTTGGCTGATCATATAGCCAACGGGTCGAGGTTTTCCAAGCTCTGGAAGTGGATCAAACCAGATTATCAATCAAGGGAGTCCGCTGCCAAACCTTATACGTGGGGTTCTTGGATCAATATATCCAACGGGTCCTTCGTCGTATCCCAATCTATATCATTTGGTATCAACAGCCAACTGGTATTGATCTATCCTTAGCTTTATCTTACATTGTTTATCTTTCATATCCTTGAAAAAAAAGAAAAAAAATGAAAAAATGAAAAAAAAGAAAAAAAAACCCCAAATACATATTTCACCTCATATTTTTTCTTGACCATTTCCTTTCATCCTTCATTCAAGGGCTGAAGTTTGGTTTGTCGTTATTAGTTCTTGTTTGTTCTTGATTTGTTTTTACTTGTGTTATCTTTGCAAAAGAGAAAGAGTGGTAAAAGGCTTGAGTGGTGAGTTTAATTGAGGGGAGGTAAAAGCCAACGAGTGATATGCACGAGTGTTTTGTGAGGTTTATTTTTGTGTGATACACGAGTGAACTGTGAGGATGGATTCTACTGATGACAATCAAATTGATCCTACGTTGAAAGCCAAGCAACAACATTTTAGAAGGCTTGGACGTGTTCTGGAAAGTGTTTCAGAGCACTTGGAGAGGCTGGAATTTCAAACAAATGCAAACAATAACGAGGAAGAAGAGAGTGGATGAGAGGATAATGCTTCATATAGGCATCGAAATGAGAGACATGGAAACGGTAGAAGAGGGCGTACAAATGAAGTTGATGGTGGTTTGAGAAGCATCAAACTGAAGATCCCAACATTCCAAGGAAGGAGTGTCCCCGAAGCTTATTTGGAGTGGGAGCGAAAGGTGGAACTCATCTTTGAATGTCACAACTATTCCGAGGAGAAAAAAGGTTAAACTTGTTGCTATTGAATTCACTGACTATGCTATAGTTTGGTGGAATCAATTGACAACCAGTACAAGGCGATAAGGAGGAAGACCAGTTTCGACTTGGGAAGAAATGAAAGGCATAATGCGTAAGAGATTTGTATCTTCTCATTATTTTCGTGAATTGTATCAAAAATTACAATCTATGAAACAAGGTACTAAATATGTTGATGAGTACTACACAGAGATGGAGATTGCTATGATTAGGGCAAATGTTGAAGAAGATAGAGAAGCAACCATGGCTCGATTCTTATGTGGGCTGAATAGGGAGATTGCAAACATTGTGGAGCTTCAACACTATGTGGAGTTGGAGGACATGGTTCATATGGCCATGAAGGTGGAGGGACAATTGAAGAAGAAGGGAACAATCCAAAAGAGTTTTTCAACAAGTTCTCATTCTTCAAGGACAAAAGAGTGGACTTCATCCAAATCCAATTTTGGGGCAGCTTCTAAACCCCAAAATGAAGCGTCGACATCCAAGTCCAAAGAATTTGAGAAGTGTAAAGGTATTTCTACTTCTACTTCTACTCGAAATAGAGATATCAAATATTTTCGTTGTCAAGGTGTTGGACACATTGCATCTCAATGTCCAAAGAAAAGGGTGGTGATTTTGAAGCCAAATGGAGAGATAGAATCTGAAAGTGAACGTGAAGATGATGATGATGAGGAGGATAAACAATTGGAGGAGATTGGACCAGAACATGGAGAACTTTTGGTGGTTCGCAGGGCTCTAAACATGCAAAACAGAAACGATGATCAACAAAGGTAGAACATCTTCCACACAAGGTGTTTGGTCCAAGGTAAACTTTGCATAATGATTATTGATGGTGGTAGTTGTGCAAATGTTCCAAGTTCTGAAATGGTGGAAAAGTTGAGCTATTCAAGCTTAATGGCTTAATGAATGTGGAGAAATTTGAGTGACTAAGCGAGTTCTAATTTCGTTTTCAATTGGAAATTATAAAGATGATGTTCTTTGTGATGTTGTGCCAATGCATGCAAGTCACATTCTTTTGGGGAGGCCATGGCAGTTTGATCGTATGGTGACTTATGATGGATTTCACAAACACTACACCTTCAAGCACAACAACAAGTCTATTATGCTTGTCTCATTGGAACCTCAACAAGTTCAAGAGGACCAACAGAAATTGTCACAATCAAGGAGAGCTCGTGAGGTTGAGAGAGAAAAAAGTGAGGGCATTGAAAAAGAGTCGAGTGAAAAAAAGAGTCGAGAGAAAAGTAAGAATGAGAGAAAAAAAGGCGAGGGCATTGAAAAAGAGTCAAGTGAAAAGAGTCCGAATGAAAAAAAGAATTTATTTTGTCGGAGCAAAAGAAATAACGAGTGCAATAGTTGAAAAAGAGAGTGTTTTAAATTAAAACACTAGATTCCTCTACCCCCAATCAAAAAAACCCTAATTAATCATCCATGGCCGACGATGCCAAGGCAAAAGGCAACGCCGCCTTCTCATCCGCCAACTTCGCCGACGCCATCCGCCACTTCACCGACGCAATCAACCTAGCCCCAACCAACCACGTCCTCTACTCGAACCGATCCGCCGCCTACGCTTCCCTCAACCAATTCTCCGAAGCTCTCTCCGACGCGGAGAAGACCGTGGAGCTCAAGCCCGATTGGGGCAAGGGCTACTCGCGGCTGGGCGCGGCGCATATCGGCCTCCAGAGATACAACGACGCCGTTTCCGCCTACAGGAAGGGCCTCGAGATCGACCCCAACAATGAGCCTCTCAAGTCTGGCCTCGCGGACGCCGAATCCGCCCTAGCCAGGAGCTCCAGGCCTCGCCCCGGCCCGGGGATGAGCCCGTTTGGTGATGCTTTTGGGCCCGAAATGTGGGTTAAGCTGTCTAGTGACCCTACCACCAGGGGATTTCTTCAGCAGCCCGATTTCGTGAAGATGATGCAGGATATCCAGAAGAATCCGAACAATTTGAACATGTATTTGCAGGATCAGAGGGTTATGAAGTCATTGGGGGCTTTGTTGAACTTGAAGTTCCAGGCGGGGCCGGAGGAGGAGGGTGCGGAGGCCCCATCGGCCTCGGGTGATGGATCGCCGGAGAGGAAGTCGAATTCGGAAGCTGAGGCTGTGAAGGAGGATACAAGGAAGGAAAGGGAAGCTGAGGCAGTGACGATATCGGAAGAAGAGAAGGAGAAGAAGGAAGTGAAAGAGCAGGCTCAGAAAGAGAAGGAAGCTGGAAATGCTGCGTATAAGAAAAAGGATTTTGAGTCGGCGATTCAGCATTACACTAAGGCCATTGAACTTGACGATTCCGACATATCATTCCTCACTAATCGTGCTGCTGTTTACTTGGAAATGGGCAAGTATGAGGACTGCATTAAGGATTGCGAGAAAGCTTTTGAAAGGGGTAGGGAACTGAGAGCAGATTACAAGATGTTAGCAAGGGCCTTGACGAGAAAGGGTACTGCCTTGGCAAAGATGGCCAAGTGTTCTAAGGATTATGAGCCTGCCATTGAGACATTCCAGAAAGCCTTAACTGAGCATCGTAACCCAGACACACTGAAGAAGCTCAATGATGCTGAGAGAGCAAAGAAAGAGCTTGAGCAGCAGGAGTACTTCGATCCTAAAATAGCTGACGAGGAGCGTGAGAAAGGTAACCAGTTCTTTAAAGAGCAGAAGTATCCAGAAGCTATCAAGCACTATTCGGAAGCAATAAGGAGAAACCCAAATGATCCAAAGGCATTCAGCAACAGAGCTGCTTGTTACACAAAACTTGGTGCAATGCCCGAGGGGCTCAAAGATGCTGAAAAATGCATTGAACTTGATCCGACATTCTCGAAAGGTTATACCAGGAAGGGTGCAGTCCAATTTTTTATGAAAGAGTACGAGAAAGCGCTGGAAACATACCAGGAGGGTTTGAAGCATGATCCTCAGAACCCGGAATTGCTAGATGGCATAAGGAGATGCGTGGAGCAGGCAAACAAGGCTAGCCGTGGAGATTTAACCCCTGATGAATTGAAAGAGAGACAGGCTAAGGGAATGCAGGACCCGGAAATCCAAAACATCCTAACTGATCCAGTAATGAGACAGGTCCTGACGGACTTCCAGGAGAACCCAGTCGCTGCACAAAAACACATGAAAAACCCTGGTGTGATGGACAAAATACAGAAACTTGTCAATGCAGGAATTGTTCAAGTAAAATAAACCAAGCGCTAAAGGAAATGTGCATTTACAGATCTTTGTTGAAAGAAAACAATTGCTGATTGGATTAGTATCTTTTTGACATTCTCATGTTATGGTGATGATGAAATTTTCTCTCTGGATCTCAAGAGCATTGCTTCTTTGATTGTACTCCGGTGCTAAATTCATTCTATGCCTACAAAAACGTTTGAACCATCATCTCTTGACTGTGTCTCGCGACTGAAGTCATCTTTTGTCAATCTGATTCCCTTTTTTTGCTTATAGGATTCACTGTGTTGGTAAGATTGTTTTGAAAATTTATATTTTGGTGGGTAATGTTTGATATGTTTTGATGCATTGGAACATGGATGGATGAGCTAAAAAAAAAAAAAAAAAAAAAAAAAAAAAAAAAAAAAAAAAAAAAAAAAAAAAAAGTCCTTGTTTACCACTAACGAATTAACCACTTCTTTGCCAAGTACTTTTGTGTCTCTTTTACAGGAATTCGAAGATGTTTTTCCCGTGGAAGAATCAAGTGGATTACCTCTATTAAGAGGTATTGAATACCAAATTGACCTTGTTCCCGGGGCAGTTCTACCAAACCGACCAGCCTACAGAGCCAATCCCGAAGAGACCAAGGAAATTTAAAGGCAAGTCCAATAGTTATTGGACAGGAAAAATCCATGAGAGCATGAGTCCATGTGCTGTTCCGGTAATTGTTGTTTCTAAGAAAGATGGATCATGGAGATGTGCATCGACTGCTGAGCAATCAACAAAATCACAGTAAAGTATCGCTATCCTATTCCTAGGCTAGATGATATGCTTGATGAATTGCATGGATCTGTCGTGTTTAGTAAGATCGATTTGAAAAGTGGTTATCATCAAATTCGTATTAGAGAAAGAGACGAATGGAAAACAGCCTTTAAAACAAAATTTGGTCTATTACAGTGTTTAGTAATGCCTTTTGGTTTAACTAATGCACCATGTACTTTAATGAGATTGATGCACCATGTTTTGAGAAAATTCATTGGAAAATTTGTGGTTGTTTATTTTGATGATATTCTTGTCTATAGCAAAAATGTGGATGAACATCTTAACCACGTGCGTGTAGTTTTGGATACCTTATGAAAAGAATCATTGTATGCAAATCTCAAAAAGTGTTCTTTTTGCATGGATAAAGTTGTTTTTCTGGGTTATGTTATAAGTGCTAATGGGATTGAAATGAAAAAGGAGAAGGTGAAAGCTATTTTAGAATGGCCAATTCCTCAAAATGTAGCACAAGTTAGAAGTTTTCATGGTCTTGCAAGTTTTTATAGGAGCTTTGTCAAGGATTTTAGTACAATTGCTGCACATTTGAATGAAATTGTGAAAAAGGATGTTTATTTTTATTGGGGAGAAAAACAAGAGCATGCTTTTAATCTCCTTAAAGAAAAACTTACAACTGCACCAATTCTTTCTTTGCCTAACTTTGGTAACATGTTTGAGCTTGAATATGATGCATCTGGTGTAGGCATAGGAGCTGTTTTGTTGCAGGATGGAAAGCCAATCGCTTACTTTAGCAAAAATTGAAAGGAGCTCAATTAACTATCCAACGTATGACAAGGAGTTATATGCTTTGGTTAGAACTTTGGAAACATGGAAGCATTACTTGTGGCCTAGAGAGTTTGTAATTCATACGGATCATGAATCTCTCAAGTACTTGAAAGGTCAAGGTAAGCTTAGCAAGAGACATGTTAAGTGGGTGGAATTCATTGAATCATTTCCCTATGTAATCAAATACAAAAAGGGAAAAGAAAACATTGTGGCTAATGCATTGTCTCAGAGGTACATTTTAATCACTACTTTGAGTTCTAAGTTGCTTGGTTTTGAGTTGATCAAGGGAATGTATGATAATGACCTGGACTTTTCTTCTATCTATTTAGCTTGTGAGCATGCTGCATTTGACAAGTTCTATAGGCATAATGGCTATTTGTTTAGAGAAAATAAATTGGCTTTCTTAAAGGTTCTTTGCGTGAATTGCTTGTGCGTGAAGCTCATGGTGGTGGTTTAATGGGGCATTTTGGAGTCCGTAAGACAATGGATGTTTTGCATGAACATTTCTTTTGGCCTAAAATGCGTGTGGATGTTGAAAGAATTTGTAAAACATGCATAACTTGCATGCAAGCCAGGTCTAAATCACACCAACATGGTTTGTACAAACCGTTACCAATTCCTAGTACACCTTGGGAGGATATTTCAATGGACTTTGTCATTGGTTTGCCAAGAACAAAAAGAGGTAGAGATTCAGTTTTTGTGGTTGTTGATAGGTTTTCAAAAATGACACATTTTATTCCATGTCACAAAACTGATGATGCATCTCATATTGCTGATTTGTTCTTTAAAGAAATTGTTCGTTTGCATGGTGTTCCTAGATCAGTTGTGAGTGATCGAGATGCTAAATTTGTGAGTCATTTTTGGCGTGTGTTGTGGAATATGTTGGGAACTAAACTCTTGTTTTCTACTACTTGTCATCCACAAACTGATGGACAAACTGAAGTAGTTAATATGACTTTCTCTCAATTACTACGAACTTTAGTTAAAAAGAACATGAAAAGTCGGGAGGAATGCTTAACTTTTGCTGAATTTGCTTATAATCGAAGTGTTCATTCTGCTACTAACTTTTCTCCATTTGAAGTTGTGCATGGTTTTAATCCATTGAGTCCACTAGATTTGATTCTA
Organism: Salvia splendens; assembly: GCF_004379255.2. Classification (NCBI taxonomy): domain Eukaryota; kingdom Viridiplantae; phylum Streptophyta; class Magnoliopsida; order Lamiales; family Lamiaceae; genus Salvia; species Salvia splendens. Next base: position 25,448,756 of record NC_056036.1, on the reverse strand, counting down.
ATACCTATTGAAGAACGTGCAAGTCTTGATGGAAAAGCTAAGGCTGAAATGGTGAAAAGATTGCATGAAAGGGTAACACTCAACATTGAAAAGAGGACCGAACAATATACAAAGCAAGCCAACAAGGGTCGGAAACAAGTCATCTTTGAGCGGGAGATTGGGTTTGGTTGCATAAGAGAAAGAAGAGATTTCCTTCGAAAAGAAAGTCCAAGTTGCAGCCAAGAGGAGATGGACCATTCCAAGTGATTGCAAAAGTCAATGATAATGCTTACAAACTAGACTTACCTGGTGAGTTTAATGTGAGTGCTACTTTAAATGTTTCTGATTTATCTCCTTATGTTGGTGAATTAAATCCAAGGACGAATCCTCTTGAAGAAGAAGGGAATGATGGAGACACACCCAAGCTGATCTACAAGGACAAGAAGATGGATCCATTGATCATTCAAAGTGGGCCAATTACAAGATCTAGAGCTAAGAAGATAGAGGAGTCCATGTTGCTTTTAGTTGCTGAAATAAAAACCAATTCCAAGACCATTCTACATTGGGCCAAGTGGTGAATATTATTCAAGTTAGTGGGCAGCCCAAGGCATGAAGTTTGGAGGCACTACATATCACATTTTGGAGGCCCAAATTGATGATACATGATACATTTTCGTCCAAGTTGGAGTAGTCAAAACTGAAGGGTCTTTTTTAGTTACATTTTATGTTAAATAAGTGACTTTAGATGTCCTAGAGTTACACCAAAGGTTTAGGAGTTACTTTTCTTTTATTATGAGTCATTTTAAGTGTCTTAAGTAGTACTAATGATGTGAGACTTGCAAGAGTCCATTCTAGCCTATAAATAGGCTTGTAAGCCTGTCATTTGAAGACACCAGTGATCAAATACGAAAATAGACTTTGTCTTGTGAGTTGAATTCTCTTTGTAGAGTTTTCACTTGTTTGGAACTTATCAAGATACTTTGAGCAAGTTCTTGTGGCGTTCAATCATACCGAGGTTCTTGGTTGATCATATAGCCAACGGGTCGTGGTTTTCCAAGCTCTGGAAGTGGATCAAATCAGATTATCAATCAAGGGAGTCAGCTGCCAAACCTTATACGTAGGGTTCTTGGATCAATATATCCAACGGGTCCTTCGTCGTATCCCAATCTATATCGGCAAAACCATATCTTAAGGGGGAAAACACACATAAAAACACACATATATGTGACCTAAATATGTAACTATCATAAGAAAGGTCAAGCGGTAATTTGAACCCTAACCTTTAAGCCGCTCTTTCCACACAACAGATTTTAGTTGAGTAATATCTCTACTCGAATAAGGGATCCTAATCTGCTCTCAATTTCTTCCAAACTCATTTCTCTTAGCTATAAAGAAAAATGGGCCAATTAGTAAAAAATATCTATCCTAATGTAATAAACAGCACCTCAATAACTTCAACCTCCACAGGCATAGTTCAGTAATAGTCTCTCATTTTTTTTCTTTTTTTCCTTTTTTTCCTTTTTTCTTTTTTTCCTTTTTTTCCACTGTTTCCTTTCTTCTTTTTTTTTCCTTTTTTGGGAAGTGTTCTCAGGCTCCTATACAGGGTGCCCAAAGCTTGAATAGCTTCTTTTTTTTTTAATCAAACACCTTCACGGTGGTGGGTTCGTAGGTCCCTCATCCATATATTGCATAAAAACAAGATACATAATTAGGATTACAAGACAACCGATCACCCTATCTATGCCTAGAAGATCAAAAAATATGTACAAAACTCTAGAACAATTACACCATAAGAGTAGGTAAGGGACCTGGCGATGGTGGCTCGACACCTACATACTCTCCGGCGTTCGAAGACCGACGAGATCGGTGGAATCCTTCCTTGGTATCCTTTCCTACTCACGCTCTCTATCCTGTTCCCAAACTCAAATATTGGGGATCCCCATTTGCTCCATTCGAATGATATCCTTGAGGCCTCTCGGCACGACTTGGGCATTCAAAACTTGTCCACTACTCAACTCCAATCCCATTTTTGCCAGAAAGTCGGTCGCCTTATTTCCTTCGCGGTGAATGAAGGTAGTGCGTAGAGTTAGGCGACGCTTGTGTAGAGCGATATGCACCATGACCTGGCGAATGTGTGCATACCCCCAGCCTTTTCCTTCCACCAATTTGATTGCTTGCTCGGAGTCCGCTTCGAGCCAGATTGGTTTCGCAAGTTCCTTAGCCATTGTCAAGCCATGGTGCATGGCTAGTAACTCATCCTCAAGAGCTGATTGTGCGGTGAGCGGTAGTGCAAATGCTACAAGCAACCTTCCCGAATGGTCCCGTATGAGGCCTCCTCCCCCGGCTTTTCCTATTGACTCGCAAAATGAACCATCCGTGTTGAGTTTCAGCCATGGTTGGTCCGGTGGGTTCCATTTGATCATTATGGCTAGTGGCTGGGGTCGTCTTGGTGCGGCATGACTCGGGATGTTGACTCCAAGCCTAACACCCTTCCAATGCTTCGGCTTGAGGCTGTCGTTGGACATGCTATTCCTAATGAAAGTGAGGGTCTGCCATACCATGTTATTCGCCTTGAATTGGACTTCTTGGTGTCTGCTTCTATTCCTTTCTGCCCAGATAAACCAAAATATGAGGTATGGCATGAGTCGACTGAGGTGTTTCCTACCCGGTTGCTGCAGTCTTGTCGCCCATACTTCGAGCCTAGTTGGTATGGTAACGTTGATCCGAAGTGGGGGGAGGAGCCTTCGAACCACCCGTCAAATTCCCTCCACACCTTAGAAGCACCTACTCCTTGGATGAAAAGGTGTTGTAGGGACTCGGTATGTGGCCTAGGGGCAGCATTGACACTTGGACGCAAGCTCAATCTTCCGCCATTGGAGCTTTGAGTCAACTGGAATTCGATTAGATAGGAGCCTCCAGAACTAGATGGCAATGGTTGTGGTGAGGCCTGCCTTCAATATATCTTCAAGGACTTGGATGATGGGCCTTGGCGTCTGGAATGTTTCCCATGTCGAGGCTATCTAGAACTCACCGAGCCGGGATAGAGTCCATCTCGGTAAGTCCGGCTCCCCGGAGAGAATCGGTGTATTGAGGATATCAGCGACGATCCGTTGTGGGAGGCCAGCCTGGTCATGTAGTAGCTGCAATTTAGATTCATCCCAGGCACCTTCCTTGATAAACTCTGAAACGGTCATTGCAGGACTACCCCTCTCATCGATGCAAAGCCCCCTAAGTGGTGAGTTATCCAGCCAAATATCATCCCAAAAGTAGATCCTTCTTGAGCCGACTATCCATCGAATGTGCGGGTGCGCATGGGCCTAAGCTCTGGCCAGCCTCTTCCACGTTGGGCTACTTCTTCCCGAGGTTCTCGTGGTGAGAGGCGAGGATGTGGAACAATATTTACTCATTATGTAGCGTGCCCATAAAGAAGTATGTTCTCGAAATCGCCACCACAATTTAATGTTGAAGGCTCACAGCACTTCCTTGAACTTGGGAATTCCAAGCCCTCTTCATTGGTGGGGAGACACATTTGTTCCCAACTAATCCAATGGGTTCTTTTCCTTTCATTGGTCGAACCCCAAAAGAACCGCGCCAACTGTTGATCAAGGAGTTTAAGGGAGCCAACTGTTGGCTCAATGGCTTGGAAAATGTGAATAGGGATCACCTCCAGGGTGCTCTTAATGAGAGTTAGCCTCCCTCCAAAAGATAAGTGTCTATGCGCCCATCCGGAAATCCTTCTAGCAACCTTTTCCCAAATAAACATGAACATATCCGTGCGCTTGACTCCTCAGAATATGGGGACTCCCAGGTAGAGGAAAGGAAAGGTCCCCCGAGCAAAGCCACCTTCAGCAATGTGCCCATTGCTCAAGAACTTCAGCAATGTAAAAGTTGCTTTTGGCGAGGTTGATCTGTTGTCCGGAGACTCCCTCATACCCATTAAGACATGCTCTAAGTTGATGCAGGGGGGTCTCGGCCGCTTGTGTGAAGATAATGATATCATCGGCGTATGCTAAGTGGCTGATTTCCATGCACCGCCTCGAGGCTTTAAAAGTCATCTCCCTCCGGCTGAGAATGAGCTTGTGAAGGGCCCTCGACAAGTAATCCGCCGCCATTATGAACAAGGCAGGTGAGAGGGGTCTCCTTGTCGGGTTGATTTGAAAAATCCGGCGGGGGCGCCATTAATTAGAACAGAAAACCAACAGGAACAAACGCACCTTTCAATAAGGCTAATCCAGGCCTCCGGGAAGCCCATGCATCGAAGCACTTTTGTAAGAAAGCCCTATTGAACCCTGTCATAGGCCTTGGTCATGTCAATTTTGATCACCACATTCGGGGCCGGGGAACACCTTGCGATCTCATGGAACATCTCTTGGGCGAGGAGGACATTGTCGTTTAGGAGCCGTCCCTTCACAAAAGCAGATTGATTGGGAGATATGACCTGTGGCAAAAAAGGTGCGAGTCTAGCCGTTAGGACTTTGGTGATGATCTTATTAAAAACATTACAAAGGCTAATAGGGTGATAGTCAGCTCATGTCTTGGGCGAAGCCTTCTTTGGGATAAGAACGATGTTTGTGGCCGTGATGCTTCGGGGGAGGTAAACCCCTTTGAAGAACTGTGAGATCACTTCCACGACATTCGTTCCAACAATCGGTCAACACGCTTGGTAGAACGTGGCCGAGAAACCATCCGGCCCGGGTGCACTATCCCCGGATATCTCAAAAACTGCTCTCTTCACCTCGTCCGGATCTGGGGCATTATGCAGGTCTGCAAGGTCGTCCGAAGGGGGTATTTGATGGATCAGGTCTAGGTTCGGCTCCTCGAGCGCTGGGTTGTCCGGTGCAAGGAGACTCTGGTAGAACTCCATCGCCGAATTTTGAATCTCATCCGTGATCTCCTGACCATTTGCACGGATGGAGTGGATTCGCAGCCTGACCCTCTTCTGTTTCACCCAACTTTGATAGAATCTGGAGTTCCTGTCTCCCTCCGCAAGCCACCTCAAGGCCGCCTTTTGTCGCCAGAAATCCTCCTCCATCTTGAGTAAGAGGATGTATTCGGCAATGTTCTTGTTTATCTCAGCCCTGTTCCGGGGCGTTGGATCGACTTCGAAGTTGGCTTGGGCCTTTGCGATCTCCCCTTCCATCCTCGTGAGGTTAGCATGTATGTTCCCAAAGACTTCTTTATTCCATGCCTTTAAGGGTTTTTTGCTTCTTACCAACTTGATTTGGAGATTTAGGAGCCCGGTCGCCCCAGTGGATTGCTCCCAACTGTCTTGGACTATCTTCTTAAAGCCTTCATGTCGGATCCACATATTTTGGAAACGGAAAGCACTATCCCCTGTGGTAGGTCTCGCCATCTTGCACCTTGCGAGGATCGGGCCCTGGTCCGAAGAGACTCTCGGTAGGTTGGTCACCCTCGTTGCCTCGAAAACCTTGGTCCATGCTTGACTCACAAACATTCTGTCCAGCCTTTCGAATAACCTGTTTTTGGCCCACGTATACTCCGCTCCATCATAGCTCGGGTCAAGGAGTCGGCAATCTTCAATTGTTTCTACAAAATCAATCATCTCGCCCTACCGATTGGTATCACTTCCTACCCTATCAAAATGTGAGAGGATCGTGTTGAAATCCCCTCCAATTAACCATGGCATTCCTTCCAATTGACTAGCCATGCGGTGTGAAGTTAACCTCCCATGTAGAATCTGATCCCCATCTTCTTCGATATCAAAATGAGCTTCTTCTTCGGTGAAGATCCAACCTTGCCGGATGTATTAGTGCCTTTGAACTTTAGCCCAAGTGCCTTAGAGTATCGATCCGGGTTGGGGGATGTGAGTGGATCCATTATTGCAAGAAACATAACATTGTATCTTTTGATTAGTTTTTTTAAAACGTTTTGGGTCGGTGCATTAGCGACTCCCCTAGCGTTCCAAAGCATTATATTGTAAGACATATTAACAAGTTAGGGTCGTACCCGGAAGGTATGAAGGCCCTCCTTGAAACAAGACATTTTGTCGGTCTTCCTCCCTTGTGTGTTCCCCAGCGTCAATTTGCAAGGGAGTGTCCTCGGCTTGGTCGGAATGTGATTGAATATCCATCGCCGCCACATCCTCCTCGCCACACCCATCAACATCGTAATCTGCATTGGCCATGAGAGAGTAGTATTTGTTTGTACTCATTACATTTCTAGGCAACTCATCTCCGCTCCATCCGCTCTTACTCGGGAACGGCCAAAACCTCCCTCTCGCGCCCCCTTGTGCGCTCCCTCGGGAGCTCGAGATCAACCGTCGGTTTGAGCCATCATGATACCATGTCCCGTCCCTATTCCCATTTTCATGCTTGGAGACTCGGGGTGAGCCACTTGTGTGTTTGCTTGCCACACCCTCCAATCGGCCATTTTTGAGATTTTGTGGGTCCCTTTCCGATTCGGAACCATCATGAGTGTCACCCATAATGTCCGGACCCTCCCACACCGGTTTGAGCCTTTTCTCCCCATCCGGTCTAGCCCTCGGTGACGTCCCTTTCCCCTTGTTTTTCTTTTGCCATTTCCATTCAATGTTGTCCTTGGGTGTGGCACTTGTGTTTGCTTGCATTTCGGCCGAACCATTCACTCCTTGAGTTGCCTTTTGTGGGGTTGCCGTGTTGTAATTTCTCTTAATCGGCCTTTCGATCTTGCCCACCGCATAGCACATGATATGGATTGGGATAGGACGAAGGACCCGTTGGATATATTGATCCAAGAACCCCACGTATAAGGTTTGGCAGCGGACTCCCTTGATTGATAATCTGGTTTGATCCACTTCCAGAGCTTGGAAAACCTCGACCCGTTGGCTATATGATCAGCCAAGAACCTCGGTATGGTTGAACGCCACAAGAACTTGCTCAAAGTATCTTGATAAGTTCCAAACAAGTGAAAAACTCTACAAAGAGAATTCAACTCACAAGACAAAGTCTATTTTCGTATTTGATCAATGGTGTCCTCAAATGACATGCTTACAAGCCTATTTATAGGCTAGAATGGACTCTTGAAAGTCTCATATCATTAGTACAACTTAAGACCTTTAGAATGACTCATAATAAGTGAAAAGTAACTCCTAAACTATTGGTGTGACTTTAGGACGACTTATTTAACTCAAAAAGTAACTTAAAAATGACTCTTCATTTTGGTTGCTCCAACTTGGACGAAAATGCATCATGTATCTTCAATTTGGGCCTCCAAAATGTGATATATATAGTGACTCAAAACTTCATGCATTGGGCTGCCCACTAACTTGAATAATATTCACCATTTGGCCCAATGTAGATTGGTCTTGGAATTGGGCTTTTATTTCATCAACTAAAAGCATCATGGACTCCTTTATCTTCTTAGCTCTAGCTCTTGTAATTGGTCCACTTTGAATGAACAATGGATCCATCTTCTTGTCCTTGTAGATCAACTTGGGTGTAGCTCCATCAGCACACACTACATGAATGCCCAACGTGCTTGCACTCCCGACAATAGGCGGGAATCTTGTCCCATCGGACTTGTTGCACCATTTCTTTCCCGCAAATGTCTAGTATGATTTCTTCGGGGGCGGCTTTGTGATGTCAATCTCGACACATATTCGCGTAAAGGACAGCCTTGTTTTGTTGGCGGTGGCTCGGTGAACTTGAATTGGAGTCCCTAGGAGTTTGCCGATTGCGAAGAGGGCCGAATGGTCGAACAAGTGGATTGGAAGGCCAATTAGGTTGCACCAAATTGCAGCTATCGGTGACTCGCAATAGGCGTCAAAGTCTGGAGGCCACTTGAAGACTCTCATTGGGTGACGATCAATGAACCACACCGGCGTCCCTTTTGGGCCACTTAGAAGCCTTGCATAATCCGCCAAATCCTCGCATTGTATAAGAAAGTGTTTGGCGTTAATGTATTTCCAAGTGAAACCATGGTGAAATTTAATATTATCAAGGGCCTTTTGAATTTGTGCGGCCATCGGGATAGAATGAGAGAATTTACCTACGATGGCGTGCCCAACGTTCTCGGCAAGCTTCCGTATTTCCGTCCCCGAGAAGTAGATGGCTGGTACTCCATTGGAGACTAATGCAAAGCCAATGTTTTGGATCTTATCGGGCTCAAACGCTTGCGGCCCACTCGGATCGGGGGTCCCTTTGATCATCTCCGCCATTGTGCGCCAAGCGTTGTTGTGCTTCGGGGTCGTCCTGGCTCCACCGGGTTGCGTGTTGTACGTCGCGGAACCTCTGGATCCCTCCCCTGTTTTAAGATGACTTCCACTCCGGGGTGTGGATAGATTAGCTCTAAACAGGTCGGCCATGACGGTCGGCTGGATGGGCTGGCTCGGATTCTCCACGCCTCGCTCAACGTAGGGTCTCTTGGCCGAGGCCGTGTTAGCACCACCTTCGGTAGATTGTGCGTTGGCGCGAGTAGCCGCAACCCGGTGTGCTTGTTCACTCGTAACCTTCCTCGGCCAGCTCGCTTACACTTGTTGTTTCGGCCGCCCGTTCTCAAAAGTGTCACGAATCTTTAAAATTCGGCCCTTCTCCAAGTGGGGAATTCCTCATAATAGGGGATAAAGGCGGACATGGGTGTAGGCCACTTTGGGTCATTCACCGGCTGGGAGTCGAGACGTGGTTCGACCGCCATCCGAACGTCCTCCGGCTGTGCCGCGACGAGCAAGGGTTGTGCAACCATGGCATCAACCATGTCCGCCCCATCCAATGAGGCGAGTGGGAGGAGATTAGTCGAATTTGGCTGCATTAGCCCCCCAACGGCTAGCTCCCCACGTGACTCCTCAAAGTGGCATAGCACAAAACAACTTTTGGAAAGTGACTTTGTCTCCATAGCTGTTTCGGGCAAGTTGACTATCGCGTCACCCAAGGCTCCTTTTGCTTTTGCTGCACATTGTACTTTTGATTTGTCATGACTTGGTCGAGGATGACTTGCCTCATCTCCGGCTCTGTGAGCGGCGTCGTGGTCCGGCCAAGGCTTTTTTATGTGAGGTTCCTTGCGTGAGGTTCCTTGTGCTCATCACACTCCTCCATGCTTCCATCTTGTATAAGATTATCCTTATTCAGCTGCATTGGGGCCTCAATACCAAGTGTATCACGTGAGTCACCAAGTTGGCATGGCACCAAAGAACTTTCCAAAAGCAAATTTGTTTCTATTTCCATTTCAGGCATGTTGACTTTCTCTTTGTCCAAGGATGACCGATCATCCTTGGTCGGGGATGTGCGGCGGCTCGTCCTCGTCCTTGTCGCCGCCGGCCACTCCGTCTCCGGCGCACTGCTTGGATTCCGACATATCCCTCACCTCGAAATTGTTGTAGGGATTCTCGCATCCCCGTTCCCGCTCGTCGTCAATACCCAAGCTTAGAGGCGCGGGAGCTTGCGGAGCCTCCCCTTTTTCACCTAGGGGAATCGCCAAAAAAATGGCTCCTTTGCATTTCAGAGGACCCACGGTGGTGCTGCCCTCTACATCAAATGAGAGCTTCTTCCTTAGTTGTTTGTCCTCTGGAAGAGGGGATGGGACAAATCGCTTCCGGCCTTGGCCTTTGGTGGGTGGAGCCGGCGTATTACGCCGGCTCTTGAGCTTTGCTTTTGTTATCTTCACCTTCATGACCTTAGTAGGGATAGGTGGTGATGTTTCGTCGTTCGAACGGAAAACCATAAGTTGGTATGAGATAGTTCGTGCCTCCTCAGGGTCCGGCGGGTCTCGCGGCAGAGAATCCGGCATGGCCGGGAGTCTAGGCGTGTTTCGGCAGCCTAGGCTTTAAGGAGGTTTGGTGGAAAAAAGGTCGATAAAGTTGGAGCGGGGCGAAATAGGTGATCCCGCACCGGTGTAGGGCAAATCGGCGGAGGGTGTAGTGGCTGAAGTGATGGTTGGCAAGCGGAGGAAGAGATCACCGACAGAAAAGATGGCGGTGGTTGGTTAGGCGAGATGCAATAGGGCGAGATTCTTAGAGAGAAGCAGAGCTTGAATAGCTTCAGCTGCAACAACAACGCTTTTTTTTCCTTTTTTTCATCCTATAATAATGTCTACATTTGTGATATAACCTGCAAGATTCAAAAATGTTGCTCAGGCAACACCAATTACTTGGTCACGATATTAATACCAACAATATGCTCTACATAAAGTTAAGAGAGAACTGGATTAACTAGAGGACTTGCAGTCATGGAAACCATATCATACCTTCTTTATTGTTCGACAAACTTCTGAAAAATCTCCAGGAGTAATCTTTTTTGGTGGATGCAAGCTCTGTTAGTTTAGCGACAACCTCTTTCCTCTAACACCAATTGAAACTTTCTAAACATAAAATATAAAAAGCTTGAATAAAATGCTACCAAAATCATAATTATCTGTAATGGATATGTGGCACGAGAAAAATCAGTATAATGATACGGAAAAGTGGAATAACCTAATCTATTTTTGATTATAAGATGAATGAGTTATAATGGAAAGTAGCATAATACCTTGAAAAGCTCCATATTGCTTCACTCATTCGCTAATAACAGCAAAAGCGGAACCTTGTATATCTCTCAAATTTGACTTTACTCTATGCAACCTGATACATAAATAGAAAAATATATTTAAACAGGTTAGTAATATAATTAGTAACTTTTTTATATAAATCTGTAGTAAACAATGTTTAAACTTTTCCATAAACAATAGGCATGAAACAATATGGGACCTTAAAATCACAAGTTCATCATCTTTGATTTTAGAAACCACTAGTTTTATCACCCGTGCTATGCACGGGACATGAAACTTGTAAAAGGTTCTAAAATAAATGAACTAAAAAAATTCACATGATTAACTTTTATATTGTTATGCTTGCAAACAGAGAATTTGTTGTTTGTAAAAAAAACACATCATAAATATCCAGAGAAATACATAAGTGTCTCTTTATACATACCACAAAATTGTTATGCATTTGAAACGCAGATATGAGAGGAACAAATAAAATATAATACATAATAAGGATGAGATAATGATACTTATATACATACATTATACGTAAGACAATAGTAAAATAAGTTCATTACAAAACGCAATATTCTTAAATAGAAACTTACTAATACAACAAAAATTCAAGGTTCATAAGTTTTGAAGAACTTCTTTATAAACAATGTTAACAGTAGAATCACCATAGCCTTCACCATGTTCATCTTTACACACCAAAATCTTCAAACCTTCACGACTTGTGACTCTTGATATAGCAACATACAGCTGTCCATGATTGAAAACAGGTTTTCTCAAAAACAATCCAACATGAGAGAGCGATTGACCCTGACTCTTGTTAATGGTCATTGCATACGACACAGTCAAAGGAAACTGTCTTCTTTGGAACTTGAAAGGCAATCTCGGATCAGACGGTATTAGGCACATTCGAGGAATCAACACTTTATGGCCACCCAATACCCGTCCTTCTAACACATAATCACCTAATCGTGTAATTATCAATCTTGTGCCATTACACAACCCATTTGACAGGTCTATGTTCCTCAACAACATCACTGGTGTACTAACTTTCAACAACAATTCATGGTTAGGAGTACCAGAACACTTCAAACTGTTCAAGAACTCCACAGAATGTATCTCAGCGAGACCATTTGATGTGAAATCAGATTTTGAAATACTATCAGAACTTAAGTAAACACGACCTGGAGACTGATCCAAAGAAATCATGAATTGGTTAACCTCATCAACTACCTCTAATGTAGGAGCAAGTATAGCACGGCCATGCAAACGGCTAATCAATTCTTCAGGAATCATGTAAGAAGGATAGACATTTGAAACAATGGTTCTAAGAGGATCACCAGAATTTGACAAAACAATGTCAGCAGGAAGTTTTTTTATTTTTTATTCAAACACCTTCACGGTGGAGGGTTCGTGGGTCCCTCATCCCTATATTTCACAAGGAGAGTAGTACAATGCATGGCTACACCCAGAAGTGGTGTCCCGAAATCTAAGGCAGGAGTAGTATGCGGTCCGTGACAACAGGTCCGGACCTCATCATACTCCCTTCCAAAAGCAAAATACAAATAGCCCAAACCAAACAAACTACAATCCTCTCGACCGCCAGTCATCCCCATTCTTCCTCCTCATTTTGAACCCTGATGTTTGGGGTTCCGATTGCATCCATTCGCACGATTGCTGCGAGGTGTCTTGGTGCTGATCTGGCTCCCATTCTGCAAAAATCAATCCTCTCCATACCAATTTTAGCAAGGAGATCTCCCGCGCTATTACCTTCCCGATGGATGAAGGTGAAGCGCATGTCCTGTTGGCGCTTGAGGAGTTTGATCCGCGAGGTCACTCGGCAGAGGTGGGCCGGCCCCCAGCATGAGTCATTAATCAGCTTGATTGCTTGTTGTGCATCCGATTCCACCCAGATTGGTCGCCCGAATTCCATGGCCAGGTTCAGCCCTACTTGAATGGCAAGTAGCTCTGCCTCAAGGGCCGAGTGTGCCTCGAGTGGGGTCGCAAAGGCTGCCAACATGTGTCCCCTATGATCTCTCACGATCCCTCCTCCTCCGGCTTTGTCCGTATCCTCACAGTACGCACCATCCGTATTGAGTTTGATCCATGGTTGTTCTAGTGGGTTCCACTTGATGGCCATCGCAAGCGGCCTAGACCTCCGTGGCTCAGCCTGATTCAGAATATTGACTTTAAGGAGAACTCCCTTCCAGTGCTTCGGTTTGTAAGTCCCATTTGTCATGCCATTTCTGATGAACGTTTGCACCTGCCAAACAACGTTAAATGGCTTAAACCTTACCGATTGATGGCGACTCCTATTGCGTTCCGCCCAAAGGAACCAAAGGATAATGTACGGTATAGCCCTGCCGAGGTGCTTCCTGCCTGGCTGCCGAACTCTTTGCGCCCAAACTTTAAGCCTATCAGGGATGGTGTCATTTTTCCAGAGAGGAGGTGAAGAAACCCCGAACCATGAGTCGAATTCCCTCCAAACGGCGGAAGCTCCACTCCTTTGGATGAATAGGTGCTGCAGGGATTCAATGCTCGGCCGATGTGGACAGCATTGGCATTTAGATGCCATCTCCATTTTCCTCCACTGGAGCTTAGTGTCCACCGGGATTCGGTTAGATAGGAGTCTCCAAATGAAGATGGCCATAGAGGATATAAGGCCCGCTTTCCAAATGTCATCAAGGCCTTGGATGGTAGGTCTTTAGGTTCGAGTAGTTTCCCATGTTGTGGCGAGTGAGAACTCCCCATTACGAGATAGTCTCCATCTCGGGACATCCGGTCCATCCGGAATGATAGGTGTGTCGAGGATCTTTCGCACCACTTGAGGTGTCAAGCCGGCTTGCGCTTGAATCAGCCTCAATTTGGCCTCGTTCCACTTCCCTTCCATAATGAAATCCACGACGCGCACAAGAGGTCCACCCCTATCGTCCATACTAAGTTCCCTCAAAGGAGCATCTCCAAGCCATAAGTCATCCCAAAAGGATACATTTCCTTCTCCCACCACCCAACGCATGTGTGGGTGAGCAAGTATTCGAGCCCTCAGGAGCCTCTTCCATGTAGGGCTACTTCCACCCTTCGCTCTAGCCGTGAGTGGGGACGCTTTGTGGCAATACTTAGCCGTCATATATTTTGCCCAAAGGGAGTTTTGTTCCCGGAACCGCCACCATAGCTTGATGTTGAATGCCCGGAGCACCTCTTTAACCTTCCGGATTCCCAATCCTCCTTCGGCCGTGGGTAGACAAACCTGGTCCCAACCAATCCAATGTGTCTTTTTCTTCTCATTGCTCGATCCCCAGAAGAACCGAGCCAGCTGTTGGTCTAGTTGCTTGAGGGCACCTCCCGTTGGTTCAATTGCTTGGAAGATATGAAGTGGGATCGCTTCCAACGTGCTTTTGATCAGTGTGAGTCTCCCTCCAAATGAGAGGTGCCTATGGGCCCACCCGGAGATTCTCACCGAGACTTTCTCCCGTAGGAACAAGAACATATTCGTACGCTTCACCCCTCTATAAATAGGTACCCCAAGGTATAGAAAAGGGAATGTACCTCTAGAGAAGCCTCCTTCACTTTGGATTGAATTTGCCCAATTTTCATTGGCCTTCGCAATGTAGAAGTTACTCTTTCCAAGATTGATTTGTTGTCCGGAAACCGCGGCATAGTGGTCCAGGCATGCGCGTAGTCTCCTAAGAGGTGTTGCGGCTGCTTGTGTAAAGATGATGACATCGTCGGCATAGGCGAGGTGGCTGATCTCCAAGCTGCCTCGGGTGGCTTTGAACGTCATCTCTTTGCAACCAAGGATAAGATTGTCAAGTGATCTCGAGAGATAGTTCGCAGCTAGCACGAAGAGGGCTGGGGATATGGGATCTCCTTACCTGAGCCCACGGGTAGTGGTTTCTTCGGAATGAGCACAATGCTCGTGGCCGTGACACTCCGCGGGAGGTAGGCCCCTTTAAAGAATTGTCTAACCGCGCTTACAACGTCCGGTCCGATGATGCCCCAGCAAGCTTGATAGAATAACGCCGAGAAACCATCCGGCCCGGGTGCACTATTGGGCGAGATATAAAAAATGGCACGTTTAACCTCGTCATTATCCGGCGGTTTGAGGAGGTCATCTAAGTGCTCCGAGGGTGGAATCCGTTGCAAGAGGCTGAGGTCCGGCTCATCTAGTTCCGGATAGTCGGGCCCAAGGAGGTTTTGGAAGAAGCTGACCGCCGATTCCTTGATATCCGTATCATCTGTGAGTTCCCTCCCATTGTCAATGATCTTATGAATTCGAAGGCGAATCCTCTTTTGTTTCACCCAACTCTGGTAGAACCTGGTGTTTTTATCCCCCTCTTCCAGCCATCGGAGAGCCGCTTTTTGCTTCCAAAGGTCCTCCTCCATCTTGAGAGGAAGGATGTACTCGGCAATGCGTTTGTTGACCTCCATCATGTTCCTGGCCGATGCGTTCCCTTCAAAGTCCGCTTGGGCCTCGGCGATGTTCTCTTCACAATTCTTGAGGTTGGCATGGATATTCCCGAAGACCTCTTTGTTCCATCTTTTTAGAGCGCCTTTGATCCTTGCGAGTTTTAGTTTCAAGTTGAAGAGGCCCTCGGCATCCGTAGGGGCCATCCAATCTTCACGCACAAGCTCATTAAATCCCCCATGTCGCACCCACATGTTTTGAAACCGGAAGGCTCTACCGCCCTCATGGTTGCTGGGCAGCCTGCTTCTGACGAGCAATGGTCCATGATCCGATGCGATGCGAGTGAGATTTGTGACTCGTACCGCATCGAATAATTGGGATGTCGTTTCACTAATCAGCACCCTATCCAATCGTTCCATAAGGCCGTTCTTAGCCCAAGTATACTCTGCTCCGTCATAGCCCGGGTCCAGTAATCTACAATCCTCAATGGCTTCAGCAAAATCAACCATTTCCGCCTGGCGGTTTGTGTCGCTCCCCGTCCTATCCCGGCAGAGATAGGATTGTGTTGAAGTCTCCTCCAATAAGCCAAGGCATCCCTTCCACCACTTGAGTAATTTCCCTCATCTTTTCCCACAGCGCAACACGCTCCCCTCTTGAGCACTTAGCGTAAACCGCCGACAGCAGAATAGGAGAAGGAAGCCACGGACAAATAAATCTCCCATGAAGTAGCTGTTCCGAGTCATCCTCAACAATAAAATCCATTCCCTCTCCAACGAAAATCCAGATTTTCCCATTAGTGTTAGATCCCTTGAAGGACATCCCCAGCGCTCTTGAAAACTTGTCCGGATTAGGGGTAGTGAGCGGCTCCATTATTGCAAGAAAGCAAATATTGTGGGATTTAATTAGTCTTTTAAGGACGTTTTGGGTTGACGCATTCGCGATCCCCCTAACATTCCAAAATAGAAAGTTTAAAGACATGATCAACAAGAGAGGGGCATACCCGGCGGGATTGAAGGCCCCCCTTGAAATTCAACAATTTGGAGGTCATTCCCCCCTTTATACGGCTCGGACTCCATAAGCGCAAGGTTGGACCCCTCGGCAACTTCATTATGTGGAAAGGATTCCTCCCACTCTTTATCATCTTCAAACTCATTTTCCGTAAAGTTTTCTCGGGCCATAAGGGTGTAATAGCGGTTGGTGCTCATGTGGCTTGGTCCTTCTTGTGATCCGGTGTTGTCAAGAATAAAAGGCTTGAAGAAGCCTTTTGAGCAGCCACGGTCGTCCGAGGCCGGCGCTGCTCCTTGGCGCGCTAATACCACACCTTTCGCCTTACCCCTACGTCCACCATCAAGGGACGATGTTCTGGCGAGCGGCCCCTTAGGAAGGTTATGGCCGTGCTCCATGGTCATGTCATTGCCCACCGCGCTATGCATTTCCCCTAAGTAGTCTGGCCCCATCCAATCCGGTCCCGGGCGCGCACTAGCCTTTGGGTGTTGTCGCGAGTTATTCTCTTTTGCTTTGTATTTCCCTTGTTGTTTCCATTCCATGAGATCATTGTTTTGTTTCGATTCATCCATATACTTCTTGGCTCCCATTCCACCTTGTTGTGACGGTTTTGGAGTAGCTATATTATAGTTTCGTTTTAGGGGACGCTCCACCTTCCCGGACGCATAGCAAACATCACTATTGTGACCCACGTGCTTACATTCCCGGCAATAGGACGGGATTTTATCCCACTTAACTTGCTGCACCATTGTGCGCCCACAAATTTCAAGGATAATCTCTTCGGGTGTTGGCTTAGTAATGTCGATCTCAATGCACAACCGCGCGAATGATATCCTCGACTTGTTGGCCGTAGCTTTATCCACTTGGATCGGGGTTCCAAGGAGTTTCCCAATTGCATAGAGTGCCGATTGATCATATAGGTGGATCGGGAGGCCAATTAGATTGCACCATATCGCCGCGATCGGAGACTCACAATAGGCGTCGAAGTCCGTAGTCCACTTAAAGACTCTCATCCGGTGCCGATCTATGAACCACACCAGCGTGCCCTTGGGTCCACTAAGTAGTCGAGCATAGTCCGCCAAATCCTCAAATTGAACAAGAATATGTTTGGCATTAATATATTTCCACGTATATCCTCGACGAAATTTAATATTATCAAGCGCCTTTTGTATTTGATTGGAAGCCGGAATTGAATGCGAAAACTTACCTACAATTGCATGTCCAAGGGTTGATGAAAGCTTTTGGATTTCGGATCCGGAGAAGTAAATCGACGGGATCCCATTAACCGATGAAGCAAAGCCTATACTTTGGATGCTCTCCGGAACAAATACTTGCGGGCCTTCATTTGCCGGCTTCTCTCGCACCAAGTCGGCCATGGACTTCGGCTTGTTGTTAATCCTCTCGGCTGATTTGGGGCTTTGAGCTTCGGGTTGTGAGTTCGTGCTCGAATCCCCCTCTTCCATCGTTTCATCGGGTGGCTTAGGTGTCTCCGTCTCCTTGTTGGCCCGCACCACTTTGGCCGGTAGGGTTGCCGCCCCCTTAAGCACCGTGTTCTTAGACGTGTTTTGGTGAGAGTTCTTCGTCCCGGCCGTTCCCTCCAATGCCGAACCAGATTCGAACGTCTCTCGGATTCGCCGAGTCCTTCCCCTTTCCAAGGGGGGGAAGTCTTCTAGGTTTGGTCCATTCTCAAGGAAAAGCATGCGTGGGTTACTATCTTTATCAATGCGTGGTTGCTGGTGTTCAACATTGTTTGTGTGGGCCGCCGCCGGTGAAGTTCCGACAAGGAGTGGTTGAGCCGTCGCCGCATCAAGTGACTCCGCCACATCCAAGTCGATGATTTTGAGAATATCTCCCTCTTTTTGACTCTATTGGCTGTATTGGGATGGAGGAGTAATGCACCACATGTGACTCACCACTTTGGTAGGGGACAAATGCACTTTCGGAAAGGGACCTTGGTTTTATTCCCATTTCGGGTAAGTTGACTCCCTCACTCCTCAATGCACTTTTTGGCCGCATTGGTCAGCCAAATCCTCTTGGGATATGCATGTTGCTTTGGCTTCTTCTTCCCCAACGGTCATCACCATTTCATCGGGTACTTCGCCGGCGGTGGGGGTTGACGCGGCTGCCGGCGGTTCTTCATGAGCCATCGCATCTTCTCCCTCGGTCACAGGTGCCTTAGGTTGTTTTTTCTGGCTTTTTCCTACCATGTTGCCGTTGTGGTCAGCCGGGAATAGACTTACCTTACTCCTTGAGACGTTGGCTACTAAGCTAGTGCCGTTGGTCTCGGCACCGGAGCCTTCTTCCGGTCCAAAGTCTAGTTTCTTCCGGTAGTGGGGATGGCACAAATCTCTTCCTGCCATGTCCTTTAGTTGGAGGAGCTGTCGTGCTCTTCCTAGCCTCCACCCGGATCTTCTTGCTCTTCAACTTCAATTCTTTCGCCGAAGACTTCGGCTTGGGGTCTTCGCTCGCGTGAAAGACCATGGTGGTCAGGGATGAGCCTTGGCACTTCGGGATCCGGGAGAGCCGGGGTGGGGTTCGCGGTGGGGTCCGGCATGTCTAGCCGGGGTACAACCTTGGCGGTTGTGCCGTGCCTTGATCCGAGACGGTGGTATGGTGGGTCAGAGGTTGGAGGTGGTGTTTCTTGGAGAACACGATGAAGCTTACTCGGGTCTTGGGGTCGTCGCCGATGGAAGGCGGTTGTAAGAGTGGGGTGAGGGTATGGGATGGGGTGAGTGGACGTCGGGAGCGAGCCAGCAGGAAGTTGAATTCACTTCCCCATCATTTGGACCACCAACAACACCATCGCCAATAGAAGCAACCCAAGAGGAAAATTTGTCAGCCTAATATTTTTTGTCAGCCTTACAACTGTGCAACTCTTCCAAAGATAAGATGAGTTAATAGTAGCATTCACAACATCTTGACGACTGCCTTTAGGAACAACAAGCAAAATTTGTCTAAAGTCACCACCGAAAACAACCGTTTTTCCACCAAACGGCTTGTTCATGTTTAATTGATCAGATACACGCATAATATCTCTTAAAGTTCTATCCACGGCTTCTATGCAATGTTTATGAATCATTGGAGCTTCATCCCATATAATAAGCTTTGCTCTCACAATCAACTCAGCAAGTGCACTACCTGGTTTAATATTGCACATAGAATCTTCATTCACAATAATGGGAATTTTAAACCGAGAATGGGCCGTTCTACCACCCGGCAATAATAAAGATGCTATGCCACTTGACGCCACATTTAAAACAATATCTCCCTTCGAACGAATCCCTGCAGACAATGCTCTCCAAATGAAAGTTTTCCCAGTACCTCCATACCCGTAAACAAAAAATATTCCTCCATCATTGAATACACAGACGACATTATAGTGTCATGCACACAAAGTTGCTCGTCAGTGAATTTGGAAATACATTCTGAATATTCACTTGGTAAAACATCGCGATCATAACACAACTCATCAATAATCAGTCTATTTTCACATGATTCAAAATACTGAATATCAGGATACGGTAAACCATGGAAATCACGCAAAGTTTTGCCAAGATTCTGCAGCAATTTCTCTATTTCTGCCAACGCCAAATTCTGAATTTCATCCTCACTCAAGATCAAACCTATAGTAATTACAAATACATTGATAGAATTATTATCAACTTGTCAATTAAGATGAATAATAAATAACATAACAAAAGTGCAACGAAAATAATTAAAAAATAGCTTACCAGGATTATTTGTTAATTTTCGACGACTATAAAGAACATCTTCGGACAACTGTTTCCAACAACTTTGCCAAACAAAATCCGGGCATGAAATAGATTCTGATGTTAACAAACTCACATACAGCAATCTCAAAGAGTGAGCTGAAGCCCAAAAAGAAGCCTCCACAATTCCATGAACATATTCCTTATCATCATCCAACAACCCTAAAGCAAAGCAAGCATCTCTAAATGTAGCATACTGAATGCCATTAACACATCTGATGTCTTCATAGGAAGCACCTTTAACAATATTTAACAAACATCTGAGATAATACATATCACCACAACCAGGAGCAACATAAAACAACCTTCCAATAGAATATCTTTGTTTCCTAGGTTCCCAGTGATTCTTCTTCCATACAAGTTTCGTAGGAAATTCACCATAAGTGAGGTCCCTACCTTGAGAATATATCTTATTTGCTTCCATCCAAGCCAAGAACTTACTTTCATGAATTGTCTTACGATTCAAAACAGTATCCAAGTCAGCTGCTTCATCAAATATGACATGTTGATCTGGAAGATGAAAACTCAATCTTTCAACAGGAGGATCTTTGTATTGAATTTCAAATCCAAATATTCTCCAAGCAGCTTCACAAGACGATATATACCTACAATCATAGTACAAACTTACTTCATCAGTACATCGTTCAGCACCATCCGCACCAGATTGGAAAAAAGAAGTTGTCACACGATCATAACCCTTATTTATATACTTAAACAAATACTTAATAGATTGCGACTGGTTGCACCACTCAACGTTGACATGACCGCCATACTTCATAAGAAGATAACGATTGTATGGAACAACATATCTATTATCTAGGGGCACACCATCCTTCACAACAACACGACCATTATCTCTACGTCTGTAAGCAGGATAGCCATCTTCATCAATGCTTGTGACCGCGAGATATTTTTTGGGAAAATATTTGGAACAACGTCCATTGACCATGCAAGGAGACGATTTTCGAACGACACCACACGGCCCATATGTATTCTTTCACATACTCATAATAGTGAGGATCAGCTACTTGGTCGGGAAGTTCAGCTGAAATAATCTCATCAATGCGTTGAGGCTTAGGCTGTTTGTCCTCATTGCTTAAAAACAACAAAATATGAGCATGGGGCAATCCACGTTTCTGAAACTCAACTGTGTACACAACTGCAGAAAATAATTTTACTAAATTACTTATTCGAAAACAACTTTAAAAAATATTTGAAAGCAAGGTCTTCAAAAATACCTGCTTTCATAGCTCCAAATATTTTTTTACTCTTAAGATCTCTTATCAAATTATCCAACTTGACTTTAAAGATTCTACAAATAATATCAGGACTATCATATGATTTCAAGCCCTTAAATGCAAGATATCGACATATCTCTGGGCATTTAGGATTGCACGTAAAGGTAATAAACAAATTTTTGGGTACCCAATCCACCTACAGATCGCCATCGCATCTTGATAATTCTGAACCATATATCGAGCTCCACCAACAAAACTGGAAGGCAAGATAATTCGTTTCCCATGCCTTGAACCATCTGTCTCACCACGAAGAACAACTTCCGCCAGACCACTATACAATTCAGCCCGAAACCTTTTCTGATGGGTTCGTACAAAAGTAAGACGTCCAGTCTCAATCATCGTGTATGCATCAACGACAAACTGCTGAAACAATCACCTTCCAAATAAAAGAATAGAATACTCAGAAATTCTTTCATATAAGCGGAAGGAAAAAAATTCTTTAGGACTAATACTTTTTCTATGGGTCGATGAAGAAGAACAATTTTTAGAAAATCCAATATCTTCTCTATAATCCTCCTCCCCATAAGCAAACAAAAGTGGATACTGGAGTGGAAGATAAGAAGGATGCAGTTCACTAATGCGCTGCAATTGCCCTGACTTCTTTACAACAACAATATCTCTGTCACCCAAAGCTTCATCGAAATCACCAACGACAAGTACAGCAACCTCAGAAACGGACGGTAGGTTATAGGTTCTTCCATCCCTACCTCTCTTACCAAGCAACCTCAAACTTACATTGGGTTGATTTTCATGTCCAATCTTTTCTTTGGCCATACGAAAAGACTTCACTAACGCATTATTTTCATCCAACATATGTTGCAAATCACTGACAATCTCTAAATGTAGGTTATTCACTCCATCCCTTTGCATGTACAATAAAAAATACTATATTTATTTTTTAACAAAACTAAATATATATTTAATTTGTTAGCTAATGAAAACTTAATTACCTCACGGACATTATTCTGTAAACTTCGGCTCACAATCGTATCACATATAAATGGGCAAACTTCGGCTCACAATCGTCTAATGGTAGTAAACTACCAATTAAGTGGTAATTTTGCCCGTGTAAACGAAAAACAGGGGGACCACCACCAGTGTTAACACTATTGTCAACTTTACCTCCCATGGAGGTAAAACCAAACATTGAATTATATGAACGAATATTTTTCAAATAGTGACTGTTTTTGGCGTCATTAGAGAACATTAATTGGTGCAAAACGTCAGGTGGAGAAGTCAACTTAGGAATCTCAACATTCACATTCATACAACAACCCGAATATCTTGGATTTGTGGCCTTATTGGGTTTGCCAAGACGTTCCTCATACCAAAATAATACTCCACAATGTGAACACATATACGAAGGATCACCAATATCCCAAAATTCTATACAAAAAATTAGTAAAGCATAAACTATTCACATATACAATTTGATATATATAATCAGGAAAATACAAAATTAGAAAATTAAGTCAGTAACCAAGATACGATAAAACATACCTCCATCTTGATTAACATAAGATTAACCGAAAGATCTGTCATTAACAATAGACTGATTGCGTTCATCAAGCGCATCATCACTTATAACAATAGGACTTTCAAGTGATCCACACACAACAGCTACAAAATATAGAGCAAAATTTGAATCACATTAGTCCAAAATATATGATTTGAGTATTACTATCCAAATTAAAAGAAATACAATACATTGTTAATAAATTTAAAAGATTACTTTTACCAAAAGTATTCTTTCATACTTTAAACAATAGTACAAATTAAACATCTTCGCAAAACAAATAAGTAAGGGCCTACAATTGGAATTATGCTTTCACTTCAGAAAATGTAAACAATTATTCTCTATGTATTCATTATATTTTTGTCTATATAACAATTTCCCAGTCCTATGCATATTGTCAGAAAGTAAAAATACAAAGTCTAATAAAAGGCATAATAATACTATCAACTCAAAAATAAAAAGTCTAATAAAAGGCAGAATAAAAAGTCTAAAAAAAGGGCAAAATAATACTAAATAATCACAATGGAATTGTTTTTTCACTCTTTTAGAGAATTCGAAGAGTTTGTAATAATTGTTTTACGAAAAACAATTAATAAATTTTGGACCAAGGATAGATAATTCTTAGAATAACAAATTTTATTATAGAACTCGATTCGTTGACAAAATGGGAGCGAATTATAAATAAAGTCCTTTCTAAATATGAAACTTCAATCATTTGTCGTAGTTATTTGCAATTTAGCCCAATTTTCTAAATTTCAAGCAATGTTAATGAAATATTAATCCATGTAATCAATGTTAATTTAATCCAACCCATCACTATCATTTTTAATTTCAGGGCCCAAAACCCCTAACAATTAGAAGCATAAAATTGGGCCCCTAAAATTTAAAACAGAAGCCCAACTGAATTAGCCCAAATTATGGAGGCACAATAATAATACCTAAGCATCTAGGATTTGAGAATCAAGACTCCCTACTTCCCGATGAAACAGCCGACCAATCCATCTCCCTGTTACTCCACCTACGTCGCGGCCTATGAACGGCGAATCGACTCCTTCTCCGGCGAAGCGACTCCATACACGACTAATTCGAATGTCTCAGGTTCTGCTTACCGTCAATCTTAATATATTTCTAGCTCGGCCTCCCCTAAACCATAAGCATCGATCCCTCAATCGATTCCCATAATCAAATACCTCAAAACCCTAACCCATAGACCGAGAAAAAATGGAAGCCTCAAAATCGAAACCTAATTCCAGACGACAGTGTCCAGGACATACTCGCTCATCACTTGGATAATGGATCAGAAGGGAATCACAGTTTCCTCACCAAAACCGAGCAATCCAATTCTAAAAAGGTAACACAAACTTCACAAAGTATGTAATCTGATATTTCCATTCACTGTATGTTGCTTGATTAGGTTAGAAGCTCACTGCAAATGCATGTTTAGAACCTACAAAAGAACCCTATATCTGATTGGAAATGCATGCTTAGAAGCAATCAAAGAAGCCCACATCTGAATGCAGCTACAGACTTAGATGTTGTCACAGATTGTTTGACACAAATGGCCAAAACACATCTGTAATCGTTGGACACAAACGATTAGAAGGCAGAAATAGACAAATAATTGAACCTGGAGCATCACCATAGTGAATAAATTTCAAAGTTTATTTTTTGCCATTACAGATAAACAGAATTGCTTGATTTGGCTACTGGATCCAACTACTAACAATAAAAGTCCACAATCTATTTCTGCATAACATTTCCCAAATCATTGCATAGCAAAGGCTCTTCTTCATATTTATACAGGTGGAATAAATGTTAGGATGTAATACAAAAGGTACATGTACTAAATGAATTAAACAAAAAAAATCATAGAGCTTTAGGGAAAATTTCAGAAGAGTAAGAGTTACATATTTTACCTGATGTTGGAGTTGTAATCTGTTGAACAGCAGAACTTTTAAGTATAGCTGACCTTTTTAACTTCTTCATTCAATAAGATTCTCAACTTGAATGACAGAGCAGGTAATAACAACTTATCTTTGGATATATAAGAATCTTCAGAGTATAGTAAGGATATACTAATCTCTGGAGAATGTGAAAAAAGCCGTATTTGACATCTCTAGAGATAGCGCCCCTGGACCGGATGGTTTCACAGCCACCTTCTATCAATCTTGCTGGGATACGGTCGGTATTGATGTTGTGGCCGCTATCCAGCAATTTTTCGAGGGAGCCTACCTACCCCGAAGCATCAAGGCCACGAGCATCGTACTCATTCCGAAGAAGCTTGGCCCAGACTCGTGGAGTGATTATCGCCCCATTAGCTTGTGTAATGTTTCAAACAAGATCATCACCAAAATCCTCACAAGGAGATTATCTCCCCTCCTCCCTCAGGTTATTGCGCCAAATCAGAGTGGGTTTGTGAAAGGCTGGCTGCTTAATGATAACGTCCTCTTGGCGCAAGAGATGTTCCATGAACTTCCGAGGAGCGCGCCGGCCCCCAATGTTGCGGTCAAGATTGATATGGCTAAAGCTTACGACAGAGTCCAGTGGCCCCTATTGATCAAGGTCATGGACTGAATGGGCTTCCCCACCAGATGGATCTCCATGATTGAGAGGTGTGTGGGCTCATGCTGGTTTTCGGTCTTAATTAATGGAGTTCCATCCGGGTTCTTCAAGTTATCTCGCGGCCTTAGACAAGGTGACCCAATATCACCCTCCTTATTTGTGATTGCTGCGGATTACCTCTCAAGGTCTCTGGATAAACTCATTCTGGGAAAGAAGGAGATGATCTTTAAAGCCTCTCGGGGATGCATGGAGATTAGTCACCTCGCCTATGCCGACGATATTGTAATCTTCACCCAAGCGGCAGAAGTCCCTCTGAGGCAGCTCAGAGCTTGTCTTGATGAATACGCGGGAATCTCCGGACAACAGATCAATCTTGCAAAGAGTAACTTCTACATTGCCGAAAAACATGAGAGGTGTGCCGGCCTAATTCAGGCCGAAGGGGGATTCACTCGAGGTACCTTCCCTTTCCTTTATCTCGGTGTCCCTATTAATCGAGGTGTAAAGCGTACAGACATGTTTATGTTCCTTCGGGAAAAGCTTGCCGCGAGGGTCACAGGGTGGGCTCACCGCCACCTCTCGTTTGGAGGGAGACTCACCCTCATCAAGAGTACGCTCAAAGCGGTACCACTCCACATCTTCCAAGCCATCGAGCCAACCTCCGGGGCGCTCAAACAATTGGATCAGCAGATAGCTCGGTTCTTCTGGGGATCGACTAGTGAGAGGATTAAAACACACTGGATCGGTTGGGATCAGATCTGCCTCCCGACGTCCGAAGGAGGGCTCGGAGTTCGAAAAACCAAAGAAGTACTCCGAGCCTTTAGCATTAAGTTATGGTGGAGATTCCGAGAGCAAAGCTCACTCTGGGCTAGATATATGATGATAAAATATTGCAAAAAGGTCTCCCCCCTTGCGGCCAACCCCTCCGGGCATAACAGCCCAACTTGGAAAAGACTCATGCGCACAAGACATCAGGCGAATCCTCACATTCGATGGGTGGTGGGTAAAGGGGAAATCTACTTTTGGGATGACATTTGGGTGGGTGATTCCACTCTTCGGTCTCTTACTTTTGATGATAGAGGCAACCACACTTCCCGGGTCGAAGAATTCCTCAGGGATGGCGAGTGGAATGAAGCCAAGCTCCTACAACTCCATGACCAGGCCGGGCTACCACAACAGGTTATTTCTCAGATCCTCGACACCCCGGTCATTGCAGGGGAGCCAGACACGCCGAGGTGGTCCCTTTCTAGCCTCGGAGAATTTACGCTAGTAACAACATGGGACAATATCCGCACACATAGACCGAGGATACAAGGGCTCGAAGACATTTGGAGGGCTGGCCTAACCCCTTTCTCGATTTATGCGTGTCATCCTTGCGGAGGAGCCATCCTTCTCTATTGCAATCTTCAACTGGCGCCTTCTGTCGAATCGAATCCCGGTTGATTCTAAACTTCAATGGAGGAAGATCGATTTGGCCTCAAAATGCCAATGCTGCCCAAGGAATCCGAGCACCGAATCCCTTCAGCACCTCTTCATCCAAGGTCGGGGAGCAACTAATGTGTGGCGGGAATTCGACGGGTGGTTCGGGGGATCGGCACCTCCCCTACGGATTAACGACACCATTCCGGATCGGCTTGAGACCTGGTCGCATCGGATGCAACAACAAGACCCGAAACACCTTTGCCGAGTAACGCCATACCTCATCCTGTGGTTCCTTTGGGCCCGAAATACTGAATTGGACCCGAAATACTACATATTTAAAGGAATAAAAAATTCACATATACCAAGAAGACCTTTCAGATTATCCCACAAACACATATTATTTAAATTGTTATTTCAGAAATTAAAAGGATAAAGACCATAAAAGTTTCTCTAACAAAAAATATGGAGTCAAAGATTAGGACATTAAGAAAGAATCTGGAGTAGAAGAATAGGAATTTAAGAAAAAATATGGAGTATCAGATTATATCAAGTTAAACACTTAATCAGACAACTTTTAATAACAAATCCATGATAATGTGCCAATAATTATGCTTGTTATGTTCAAAATATAGAATTTGCTTGGAATTAGGACTTTAACTTTACATATATCAACATCAAGATTAACCTATCAGTTTAATGCATTAATGCTGACTGCAGTGTGTACAATATCAGTCTCCTTTCTCTTTGACAAAATTATAATATCAGTCTGCATTCTATTTTCATTGTGTTTGATTAATCCACAATAAATCCAAGATAAAAGATCATGTTCCTTTGACATATATCTGCTACTGAATGCTGATTAAACTAAATAAACTCAGTCCTAAAAATAATGACACCAATTTAATGAAAGATAACTCAACCTTTATTCACTGTTTACTATTAATTTTTTGTCCGCAGGAACATAGAGAAAGAAACGGGGATGGCCTTGAAGCACCTGTTAGAGTAGTGGGAGGGAAACTTTACGTACACTTATTCATTTATTCTACACTTATTAATCAGTTATATTCACTTTTAAAATTCTAAAATGTTGTGGTCTTTATCTGGCGGAAGCACCTTTTGCAAGAAATGAGAATTTGCTACACACTTTCTTGGTTATAGTTTGAAGTGGGGGAAGATTATAGGTTTGTCCTACCTTGTTAGACATAGATTACTTTTCCTCAACCTCTCAAAATTATATTATCTAACATACTATTGTGTTTTCAAATGCAAGTCCTGTTGAGTCTATCTCCTTTTTGCTACCTTTGCTATGTCACATAACCAAGAAGACCTTTCAGACAATCCCACAAGACTTCCAGTGTTATACAGGTTAGTCTATCTCCTTTTTGAAGCTAATATTGGTTTATAGTATAAATGTTACAGTAATATATGTATAACTAAAATGAATCAGAATAATTGCCTCTAAGATTAATAAACTTTACTTAATTTTATGAACTAATGTATGTAATGCATGAAAAAAATTGCAGGTATGTTTATTAAATTAGTAAAACTCTTTTACTGAGCTTTATGATATATTTCATCCTTAAACATTGTCAAACATTAAAAACAGAACAATAACACTAAACCCTATAACCTAATAAGAGGAAAAACAGAACAATAAAGTAAAAACTTGCATATAAAATGTTGGGATAGCTGAAAATTCAAAATTCATTCTGAAGATCTCATATTACTAACTTCACAACATGGAAAATAAAAATATGCCCTAACAGCATCAAAAATTGTCAAAAATTGTCAGTGATGATGATGGCTCCTCCTTCTCTCTAAAATACTCCACCCTACTGTACCACCTTTGACCTCCGCCGCTAATCTCCCACCACCACCTCGCCACCCGACGACATTCGCCGCCCCCAGCCACCACTCCCTCGTCCAACGGTTCATCACCTTTCTTCATCCTCCTTGGTGGTTACCACCCTGCCGTCCTCCTCCCAATCCCACTCCGCTTGTCACCCCCGGCCCATCCCCGACGAAAGCGACTTCATCGTCGGACTTGGCTCGCGGCTCCCGTCAATCTCGACTCCACGTCTCGGCCACACCTTGCCGAAGCCCTCTCGGCTGGCCGAAACAATGGGGCAGCCGCCGGACCCCGATGAAAAGAGAGACACTCCGGCCATTAATCCGGTCCATTTGCCTGACATTGGTTCCGGGGATGAGGGAGCTCGGGTCCTCTCCGATCAGCAAATGGTCTTCCGAGCTGGCGACGCCGCTTCCCTTCAACGTCCTACCAAATCCATGGAACTAAAAACTGCTAAAGCAAAGCTCAAAGGCCGGAAAAGTACGCCGGCGCCTCCTACTAAAGGCAATGGTCGTAAGAGATTTGTCCCGTCTCCGATGCCTGAGGACAAGCAACTAAGGAAGAAGATAGACTTCGGTGAGGAGGAAGGACCTGCGACCGGTAGTCCCAAATGCAAAGGATCCCTGTTCCCGGCGACTCCGTCCCTCGACTTGGGGGTCTCTTCCAGGATGGAGGACCCCGTATTGCATCATAAGAAGGAAGAGGAAGCGGAGCTTTGGAATGAATGTGAAGAAGAGTTCGATGGCCCCAACGGTAGAACCGTACCGGAAGGAGGCGGCCCGCCGGAATCTGCTGCTCCCGCCGTCGAGCTTATGGCCGTTTCCGGCGAAGTCCCCCCCCTCCACAATCCCCAACCAAAGCTTGCTAGGTCACGTGAAGTTCAAGCTGCCCCATGTGTTGTCCCTGCCCCATTGGAAAGTGGAAAAGCAAACCTACCTAATCTTGAGGCAGGTACAAAAGTTGACTTGGAAAGCACCAATCCACCTTTCCTACCTAAGCCATCAGGTACAAAAGCAAACTTGCCTAAAATGTTAGCAAGTACAATAGCTCCCCTTGAAAGTGCCTTCTCCCCTTTCCCCTCTTGTATGGCACGAGCTGCATCGTTTGGATCTCCACCAAGGAACCCAAAACTAGATGAGATCCTACACCTTGCAGCGTTGGACTCGGTGGAAATGCTGGACGCAGCGGCGGCGCAGCCTCTTCGTACCGGAAACCTACTGGCGGCCAGTTACAAACCCCCGGAGTTCCCCCAAAACTCTTCGGGATACATGCAAAGTATCACACACACTCCTTGGGATGGGAGTGGACCTTCTCTTGAGGACTTCCCTCCTCTCGAACGAGGACGAACTAGCAAGATCCGAGCTTCGTTTGAGGCCAGCTCGAAACATTATTGTGCGGAGCTCGGCCAGCCGCGGCCTAAGTCGAACCCTAACGCCAACCGAGAAAAGCTTGTTACCGAGACGACGAACAAGGCCACGCCTAGTGCCGAGATGGTTGTAGTGACAAGGGAAACACCAACACCCAACGATACGCCTATGGATGATGCCGAGAAGATCCACACCGAGAATGAAAAGGCCGAGAAGATCCACACCGAGAATGAAAAGGCCGAGAAGATCCACACCGAGAATGAAAAGGCCGAGAAGATCCACATCGAGAATGAAAAGGCCGAGAAGATCCACACCGAGAATGAAAAGGCCGAGAAGATCCACACCGAGAATGAAAAGGCCGAGAAGATCCACACCGAGAAGGGAAAAGCCGAAAAGCCGAGAATGGAAAAGCCGAGAAGGGCACACAACGGCAACGTAGGTGCCGAGAAGACCCTAACCGAGAATGGAAAAGCCGAGCACAACAACCCGAAGAGAAGTGGAAAAGCCGAGCACAACAAGGCCACACCTATGTCCACGGCGGATGCCGCAAAACAAGGGCTGAATGAAGTTAATCAACATGGGGGGGTAGATGATACCCCGGGGGCCTCGTCATGGCCGAAATCGATGGCGGACCTGTTTAAGGGTACACCTTTGGGCTCGGCGAGTAACACTCTACAAGGCGGGGGCGAAGGCGCCTCAAGCCACCCCGACCGGCCGAAAACTTTGGCGGACATGCTTAAAAGCTCGACTGACCCTATCGGCCCTCAAGCCTTTGAGCCGGATAAGCTCCAAAATATTGGATTTGCCTCTGTGTCCGACGGCATCCCGGCCATTTACTTCTCCGGAGCGGAAACTCAAAAGCTAGCTGAGCGCATGGGCCACGCCATTGTGGGTAAGTTCTCTCACTCTATCCCCACGGGACTTCAAATCCAAAAGACCCTTAATAATATTAAACTTCGGTGTGGATTTAGTTGGAAGTACATTAATGCTAAACACATTCTCATTCAATGCGAGGACTTGGCGGACTATGCCCGAATCCTTGGAGGCCCAAAGGGTACGCCCGTATGGCTCATTGACCGACACCCGATGAGGGTCTTCAAATGGTCCCCGGACTTTGATGCATATTGCGAGTCCCCCATTGCGGCAATTTGGTGCAACCTAATTGGCCTCCCCATCCATCTTTTCGACCAATCTGCCTTATTCGCCATCGGCAAGCTTCTCGGCACTCCAATACAAATTGATCGAGCCACGGCAAACAAGACTCGACTTTCATTTGCCCGAATTTGCGTCGAGATAGACATCACAAAACCGCCTCCCGAAGAGATAATCCTTGACCTTGGTGGGCGAGAAACGGTGCAGCGAGTCCGATGGGACAAAATACCATCATATTGCCAGGAATGCAAACACGTCGGCCATTCAAGTGCGGTGTGCTATGCGACGGGCAAGAAGGAACGGCCGCCGAAGAGAAATTACCACAACGGCCCGCCAAAACAGCCACAACCCGAGAGACAAACCGAGAAGGGGAAACAAGATACGGGGAAGAATGTCCCCAACTCCAATGAATGGAAACGTCATGGGAAGAAACAAGGCAAGGCCGGTGATCGACCAAACAATAACAAAACAAATGGGGAGGATACCGGTGATATTTCTTGGGAGGGACCGGACATTATGGGTGACTCTACTTTGGGGAGCAGATCGAGCTCCGGAACTCAAAATGCGGGGCTCAAGCCCGAGGTTGGGAAGTCCCCGCCGAACGGGGGGAACCTTTCACACCCCACCACCGAACCACCAACAACACGTGGGAACATGGAAGTGGAGTGGGGCTCCCCCAATGCGAGGCGCTCGGTTTCACCAGATTATCGAAGGAATCCGAGAGGAGGCGCGCGCCATGCTATGACAAGGGGGCGTGGGTTCTTTTCGGCAAAGAACCACATGAGCACTAACCAATATTACTCTCTCATGGCGAATGGAGAATTTGATGTTGAGAATTGTGGGGATGTGGACGAAGACCCCATGGAGTTGTACGGGGGGGACGAGAGGTTTGGAGGCAACATTCCGGCCGACGACGCCGAGGAGGCCGCCCCGAACAAAGAGCAACACCGCATTGACTATCAAGGAGGGCCTTCATCCTCTTTGGGTACGCACCCTTCTTGTCAATGATGTCTTACAATTTCATGTTTTGGAACGTGAGGGGGATAGCGAACGCGCCCACTCAAAACGTTTTAAAAAGACTTATTAGTTGTCATAATGTTTTATTTCTTGCAATAATGGAACCGCTCACTCCCCCGGACCCGGACCGATTCTCCAAAGCCTTGGGGCTACCCTACATTGGTTCGAACACGAACGGGAAGATTTGGTTGTTTGCGGAAGAGGGGTCCACCTTTGATATTGAGGATGACTCGGAACAAATTCTTCACGGGCGCCTCAAGTCCCACCGCCTTGCTAGACCGGTGGCCATTTCAGCCGTGTACGCCAAATGCACAAGGGTCGAAAGACATCACTTATGGGACAAGATGAGGGAGTTCGCCGGGCCTCTCGAGGGAACACCTTGGATCATCGGTGGTGATTTCAACACCATCCTATCACACCATGACAGAGTCGGAAGTGATACCAACCGGCAAGCCGAGATGGTTGATTTTGCGGAGGCAACGGAAGACTGTAGGCTGCTTGATCCTGGATTTGATGGAGCGGCATTCACATGGGCCAAGAATGGCCTTTTTGAAAGGTTGGATAGAGTGCTTGTCAGTGAGGAATGGACTAAGACCTTCGAGGCTACCCGGGTAACGAATCTCCCCCGGGTTGCCTCGGACCATGGACCAGTTCTTGCTAGGTGCACGAAGCTGAACACATCCGCTGGAGCCAAGGCTTTCAGGTTCCAGAACATGTGGATCCGGCATGAAGGATTCATGGCCGTAGTGCAAAAAACATGGGAGGAGCCCACGGGGGCGGTTGGACTCCTAAACATTCAAATCAAGCAGGCCAGAGTTAAAAAGGCTCTTAAGGAGTGGAACAAAGAGGTTTTTGGGAACATCCATGCTAACCTAAAGGAAAAGGAGGAAGAAATTGCTGTGGCTCAAGCTAGTTTCGAGGCAAGGCCGACACCGAATCACAGGACAGCAATCAACAAACACATTGCCGAGTACATCCTTTTGTTGAGAATGGAAGAAGATTTTTAGCGACAGAAGGCAGCCTTGAGGTGGCTTGCCGAGGGAGATAAAAATACCCGGTTCTATCAAAGCTGGGTGAAACAAAAGAGGGTCCGTCTCCGCATCCACTCCATTCGTGCCAATGGGCAGGAGCTCACCGAGGAAGCCGAGATTAAAAAGTCCGCAGTGGAGTTTTACCAACAACTCCTTGCCCCCAACAATCCGACACTTGAAGATCCAGACCTCGACCTAATCCAGCAGGCCCACTCAGCCGAGCAGTTTGTTGGCATCGCAGACGCCCCAAGTGCGGATGAGGTCAAGAGTGCCACCTTTTGCATTTCCGGAGATAGTGCACCCGGACCCGACGGCTTCTCGGCCACTTTCTATCAAGCCTGCTGGCACATTGTGGGGCCGGAGGTAGTGGAAGCAATCAGGCAGTTCTTCAGAGGGGCCTTCCTGCCAAGGAGCATCACGGCCAC
The DNA here is from genome assembly GCF_004379255.2 of Salvia splendens. Taxonomy (NCBI): domain Eukaryota; kingdom Viridiplantae; phylum Streptophyta; class Magnoliopsida; order Lamiales; family Lamiaceae; genus Salvia; species Salvia splendens. Next base: position 25,415,497 of record NC_056036.1, on the reverse strand, counting down.
AAGCATTGTCCTTATCCCAAAGAAGGCCTCGCCAGAGTCATGGACCGACTACCGACCCATAAGTCTTTGCAATGTTTTAAACAAGATCATTACCAAGGTACTCACCTCTCGCCTCTCCCCCTTCCTTCCACAGGTCATCTCCCCAAACCAAAGTGGGTTTGTCAAAGGCCGGCTCCTTAATGACAACGCTCTACTGGCTCAAGAAATGTTCCATGAGCTTGCGAGATGCTCTCCAGCGCCTAATGTGGCTGTTAAGATTGACATGGCTAAAGCCTATGATAGGGTCCAATGGCCCTTCCTCTTCAAAGTTTTACGTCGTATGGGATTCCCGGATCCATGGATTTCACTTATGGAGAGGTGTATTGGCTATTGCTGGTTCTCGGTTCTTATTAACGGGGCACCCTCGGGCTTCTTTAGATCAACTCGAGGACTCCGACAAGGAGACCCGATCTCCCCTGCTCTGTTCGTGATCGCTGCGGAATACCTGTCCCGAGCCTTAGATAAGCTCATCCTTGGCCAAAAGGACATGACGTTCAAAGCCTCCCGGAGATGCATGGAGATCAGCCATCTAGCCTATGCGGACGACATAATTATCTTCACTCAAGCGGCGGCAATGCCTATGCGCCGGCTAAGAGCTTGTCTCGAGAAGTATGAAAGAGTCTCCGGCCAACAAGTCAGCCTTGCCAAGAGTAATTTCTATATCGCCGAAAACCATGAGCATTGGGCAAACTTGATCCAGGCGGAAGGAGGCTTCTCTAGAGGGGCCTTTCCTTTTCTCTACCTCGGTGTCCCTATCTACCGTGGAGTCAAGCGCACGGACATGTTCCTCTTCCTACGGGAAAAGATTGCAAGAAGGATTTCAGGATGGGCACACCGTCATCTCTCTTTTGGAGGAAGGCTCACGTTGATTAAGAGCACTCTTGAAGCGATCCCCTTGCACATCTTCCAAGCTGTCGAGCCCACGACCGGTACCCTAAAGCAACTTGATCAACAAATGGCCCGATTCTTTTGGGGGTCTACGAATGAGAAGAAGCGGACCCATTGGATTGGATGGGAACAAATGTGCCGCCCCACTGAAGAAGGAGGCCTTGGGATCCGAAAAACTAAGGAGGTCCTCCGCGCCTTCAATATCAAACTTTGGTGGCGCTTTCGGGAGCAAAACTCCCTTTGGGCAAGATACATGATGGCAAAATACTGCACCAACTCCACACCGCTCACCTTGAGACTGCCGAGCAGGAGTAGCCCTACGTGGAGAAGGCTCTCAAAAGCCTGGCCCCTCGCGCAACCGCACATGAGATGGCTAGTGGGACACGGGGACATCTACTTCTGGGATGACATTTGGTTTGGTAATAGTCCTCTGAGGGAAATTAGCCTAGATGATAGGGGAAGACCAACCACCCGGGTGTCGGAGTTCATTACAAATGGTGTTTGGGATGTGCCCAAGCTCCAACTCCTTCACAATCAGGCCGGCCTTCCTCAGCATGTTATCGATGGCATCATTAATACACCGATCCTCCATGACGTACAGGATATCCTTAGGTGGAATCTCTCTAAGCATGGGGAATTCACGGTGGCTTCGACATGGGACACACTCCGAGGGCGAAACCCGATCATCCAACGTTTGGGGGATGTTTGGAAGGCGGGACTCACCAACTCAATAGCCATCTTTATCTGGAGGCTTCTCTCCAATCGGGTGCCGGTTGACACAAAACTTCAATGGCGGGAGATTGAGCTAGCCTCTAAGTGCCAATGCTGCCCAATTCGACCGAACATTGAGTCCCTCCAGCACCTCTTCATTCAGGGATTCGGAGCCCGTAGAGTATGGAGAGAATTTGATGAATGGTTTGAAGGTACATCCCCCCGCCTTTCAATCAATGACACAATCCCAACGAGAATTGAAGTTTGGATGCAAAGATGCAATCAGCCGAATAGGAAGCACCTTAGCCGAGCCATGCCCTACCTCATCCTATGGTTCATCTGGTCGGAGAGGAATAGGAGCCGACACCAAGATACAAGATTTAAACCCCACAATGTAATATGGCAGGTCCACATGTACATCCGGAATTCTATGGTAAACGGGTGCCTGAAGCCGAAGCACTGGCGAGGAGTTAAACTTGGAATTAACATCCCTCAACAAGCGGAAGCCATTCGGGCGTTGCCTCTCGCCATGGCGATCAAATGGGAGCCACCGGACCCCCCTTGGATTAAAGTGAATACGGATGGTTCCTTCAATGAAGCGATCAACAAAGCAGGAGGGGGAGGAGTCATTCGCGATTTCTCGGGTAAAATGCTTGTGGCCTTTTGCATACCTTTTGAAGCACAATCGGCTCTGGAGGCGGAATTGTTGGCAATGATCCACGGGCTGAACATCGCCAAGGAATTTGGCCTCCCTATTTGGATCGAATCAGACGCTGAACAAGCTATCAAATTGATTAATGGGGCAGGATGGGGACCGGCGCTAGCCCGGGAAGCCATGGCGCATCTGATCCTTCTTAAGCGCCAACTTAAATTCCGTGCCACCTTCATTCACCGGGAGGGAAACAAGGCGGCGGATTTCCTTGCGAGAATGGGACTAGGGAGAGATAGAGGCCAACAAATGCAACAAGACTCGGTGCCGAGAGAGCTTGCGGACCTCGTCCGCATGGATCAAATGGGCCTTTCACATGTTCGTACCCTAGGAAGGGACGGGGACTAGAATTGTTTTCACTTGCTTCTTGTAATTTTGTCGGGAGTATGATGAGGTCCGACCCTTGTGGGATCGGACCGCATACTACTCTTGGTTTTTGACTTGGCACACCACCTTCGGGTGTGGCCGCGCTTTGTAATTACCTCATTTTGAAATATAGGGATGAGGGACCCACGAACCCTCCACCGTAAAGGTGTTTGATTAAAAAAAAAAAAAAAAAAAAAAAAAAAAAAAATGACATTTTGAATTCAAATTCAACCCCATGTGATACACACCCTCTCCCCCTCCCTCTAGTCAATGGTGAATGTCTAGGGGGTCGGCCCCCCGATGCTTCCCCGCCGGAATCCTCGCCGGAAAAGCTGGTGGCGCCGCCGGCGGGAGCTTGGAAGGCGGCGAAAGAATCCCTCTCTCGTGTGGGGGTGGGGTCCGCGGAAGGAGCACCAGCCACGCAAAGTTTCCACAAAGCCGAGCCAATCTCTGTGGACGCCACCAAGATCAAAGCCTTGGGGATAGCCTGCTGTTTTGAAGGTACACCATCCCTCTCCTTTTCCGACTTAGAAACGGATTACCTCTCGGAGAAACTAGGGATAGCCGTTGTTGGAAAATTCTCCCATTCGCTCCCAACTACTTACCAAATACAAAAGAGCCTAGGAGGTTTGGGGCTAGTTGGCTCTTTTAGTTGGAAACACTTGAATACGAAGCATGTTTTAATCAAATTCTAAGAGATGGCCGATTATGTTAAGGTGTTAAATGGACCTAATGGGAGCCCGATTTGGTATCTTAAGGGTCACCCGATGAGGGTATTCAAGTGGGCGCCGGACTTCGATACGTTCTTCGAGTCACCGATTGTAGCCGTTTGGTGCAACATTGTGGGCATACCTGCGCATCTCTTTGAGGAATCAGCTATCATGGCAATCGGTAACCTCTTAGGCAAGCCACTACAAGCCGATCATGCCACAATCCATCGAAGTATGTGTAGAGATTGACATCTCGATCCCCCTGCCGGAAGAAATCATCCTCAATATCCGAGGTAAGGACTCAAGGTACAAAGTGGCATGGGACCGTATCCCCTTGTTTTGTGCAAATTGTAAACATGTTGGGCACGTGAGAGAAGATTCCCATGCTTCGGGAAGGAAGGACCGGGGTGGAGGTAGAGATCGCCGAGTACCGACCAAGGTATTTTACTCGAGCCATGTCTCCGGGATCACCCGCCAAGAGTGGCGCCAAAAGGTGGACACATGGTCAGGGACTTCATCATGTAATGGGCATTCGATCAAGGCCTAAGAAGGAACCGACCAAATGAGGAACATGGAGGGATCAACGGTTGAAGAATCGTCGAAGACAAGAGTGGCTATCAGGTGTCAACCAAGTGTGGATGATGATGGATTCCAATTGGTGTCGAGAAAGAGGAAATGAAAGGTTCATGAGGGCGACGTGCACCTCAAAGCGCAACACATTGATACATGGCATTTGAAGGAGAATGTTGCTACGGTGACATTTGAGATTGATAAACCAGGCGTGAACGAGCTGGGCACTGGCTCAATGAGTGTAGAATGTGGGCCCCCCGAGCGGAAGATGGAAGGTATTCCTATCGCGGGACTTAGTTAGGAGATCGACTCAGGATTTTGTTGATGCACAGGCTGCATCATAGTAATTGTAATAGGTGCCCTAAGAGTATATAGACGACCACTCTGGTTGGTAGAGAGGACCTCGTTGTACTCTAATTGGTTGTGACGAGTCGTCGCTTTTGGATGGCTCGGTGTTTATGGTTGTTGTTTCAATTGCCCTTTTTTAATGCACAGGTGTGTGGGTCCGCCTTAACCCTCCACCCTCGTGGTGCTTTTGAAAAAAAACATGTTGGCCATATGAGGGAGGATTGCTATGCGACGGGTAAGAAGGAACGGCCGACCAAGAGAAACTACAATGTAGCCCCACCAAAACAGCCGCACCTGGAGGGCCATGGCTCGAAAGACATGCAAGACGCGGGGAGAAACGACGCTTACCATAATGAATGGAAACGCCAAGGGAAGAAAAAGAATAGTGATGGTGATCGAACAAGCAACAAAACAAAAGGGAATAAGAGTGTGGAAACAAGTTGGCAAGGCCCGGATATCTTGGGTGATTTCCACGTTAACAATGAAGCCTCACCGGATCCAAATATTGAGGGGGGGACCCGGAATGGCCGAGAGGCCTCAAACCACCGTAAAGGCTTCAAGCCTTTTGTCTATCCTCGGGAGGAAGCAACACCGGATGCTACTAATCTTGGCCCGACCGACCGGTGTGGGAAGTCCGCCTCGGTACCCCACGGCCAAAAATGCCCAGCAACCAATGCCCCCGGGGCTACGAGTGGAAAACATGAGATGGGGAATCTCTTAAGCACCAATCAATATTATTCCCTCATGGAAGATGAAGATTACGAGGATGGTGATCATGATGCTAATGAAAGCTTCGAGAAGGGTGCGCATCTCAGTGACGATGTCGGTGGCGCTAGCAACCCAATCTTGGAGATCGAGGCGGATCACGAATGGCACGACCAACAAATGGCATGTTTTGGAACGTTAGGGGTATTGCGAATGCGCCAACCCAAAACATTTTAAAAAGATTAATTAAGTCTTACAATGTGCACTTTCTTGCAATTATAGAGCCGCTTACAAGCCCCAACCCGGAGAAATTCTCTAGAGCTCTGGGGCTATTTTTCAAAGGCTCAAATGCTAATGGAAAAATCTGGATTTTTGTCGAGGAGGGTGCAAACTTTGTTTTGGAAGATGATTCGGATCAGGTCCTACACGGCCGCCTCCTATCTCCGCACCTAGAGAATCCCATCTCCGTTTTGGCTATCTACGCTAAGTGTTAGCGGGCGGATAGATATCACCTTTGGGATAAGATGAGAGAAATCTCGACCCTCACTGAGGGGACCCCTTGGATCGTCGGCGGGGACTTCAACACTATTTTATCCTCTCATGAGAGAGTCGGGATGGTTGACTTCGCTGATACAATTGAGGACTGCAGATTACTTGACCCAGGGTTCGACGGCTCGGCCTACACGTGGGCAAAGAATGGACTTCTAGAGAGGCTCGATAGAATTTTGGTGAATGATGTTTGGCCACAAGTGTTTGAGGCGACGAGAGTCACTAATCTCCCACGTGTCTCATCGGATCATGGCCCGGTGCTGGCTAGATGCAGAGCCCCCAACCGGCACCCAGGAGGAAAGGCTTTCAGATTCCAAAACATGTGGATCCGCCACGAAAGTTTCTTGGATCTTGAGCGCAATACCTGGTCCCAACCCTCTGAGGCCGAGGGATTGCTCAATCTCCAAATTAAGCTTGCCCGCACCAAGAGAACTCTCAAACAATGGAATAGAGAAGTCTTTGGGAATATACACGCCAATCTAAAGGAAATGGAAAACAAGGTGGCCGGGGCCTAGTGTGAGTTTGAATCAAACCCTTCGGCCGAAAATAGAGTCCTGTGAACAAGCTCATTGCTAACTACATCCTTCTCCTCAAAATGGAGGAAGACTATTGGCGACAGAAAGCGGCTCTCCGGTGGCTAGCGGATGGAGACATTGAACACAAGATTCTACCAAAGCTGGGTTAAACAGAAGAAGGATGTACTCAGCAATTTGTTTGTTGACCTCCGCTCTATTCCGGGCCGAGGGTCACCTTCAAACTCCAATTGAGCCACTGCAATGTTCTCTTCACAATTTTTGAGATTGGCGTGTATATTCCCAAAAACCTCTTTGTTCCACCTTTTAAACGTTTTTTTGATCCTTGCTGGCTTGATCTTCAGGTTGAGGAGGCCCTCAGCCTCCGTGGGAGCCATCCAATCTTCTTGCACCAACTCACCAAATCCCTCATGCCGAACCCACATGTTTTGGAACCGGAACGCTCTACCACCCCCGTGGGTATTAGGCAGCCTGCATCTAATGAGAAGAGTGATCCGAAGCAATACGGGGGAGGTTTGTGACTCTTATTGCATCAAACATTAGGGCCGTCATCTCACTGATCAGTACCCTATCTAGCCTTTCCATGAGGCCGTTCTTAGCCCAGGTGAATTCTGAGCCATCGTAGCCTGGGTCCATTAGTCTGTAGTCCTCAATGACCTCGGCGAAATCCACCATTTCAGCCTGACAGTTTGTGTCACTCCCCGTCCTATCTCGAGTGGAGAGGATTGTGTTGAAGTCCCTCCAATAAACCACGGTATTCCTTCCGAGTCCTGGTTAATATCCCTCATCTTTTCCCATAGGGCATACCGCTCTCCTCTCGTGCATTTAGCATACACGACCGAGATCATAATAGGGGTGAAATCCGAGGACAGGTGAAGCTCCCATGCAGCAGCTGTTCTGAGTTATCCACCACAACAAAATCCATCACTTCTTCCACAAAAATCCAAATTTTCCCATTGATGTTCGACCCCATAGGACAACCCCAACACTTTCGAGAATTTGTCCGGGTTAGGGGGGTAAGCGGCTCCATTATTGCAAGAAAACAAATATTATGAGATTTAATTAGTCTTTTAAGGATGTTTTGGGTTGACGCGTTCGCGATCCCCCTAACGTTCCAAAATAGAGAGTTTAGTGACATGATTAACAAGAGGAGTTCGTACCCGCCGGGATTGACGCCCCCCCTTGGAATTCAATGATTTGAAGGTCATTCCCTCCATGAGGTGCCGCGGGCTCCAAAAGGGCGGGATTGGCACCATCATCTTTTTCATTGTGAGAAATGGTATCTTCCCAATTTTCCTCGTCTTCCATATCATTCTCCATAATGTTCTCTCGAGCCATGAGGGAGAAATATCGATTGGTACTCATGTGACTTGATGACCCTTGTGCCTCGGTTTTCTCTAAAGCGAAGGGTTTAAAATAGCCTTTCGGTTGCACTAGGTCACCCGAAGCCGGGTTCACTTCGCGCCACGCCATACCTGCTCCTCTTGGCTTACCCCCGCGCCCACTTCCAAATGATGGGGATTTAGCGAGCATCCCTTTAGGTTGATTAAGGGTTTGCTCATCATCAACGATGATCATGTCCTTACTCCCCGCACCTTGCATATCACCCAAAAAGTCCGGTTCCGACCACTCTGCCCCCGAATGCACATTGGCTTTCGGGTTCATCCGGATGTTGCTTTCCTTTCCCTTGTGTTTCCCTTGTTGTTTCCATTCCATGTTATTATCGGTCTGCCTCGGTTCAACATTGTTCTTCTTAGCTCCTAATCCTCCATGTTGTGGCTGTTTTGGTGTTGCTACGTTGTAGTTTCGTTTTGGAGGTCGGTCCGCCTTCCCGGAAGCATAACAAACTTCGCTCTTGTGACCGACATGTTTGCATTCTCTACAATAGGACGGGATCTTATCCCACCTTACTTGCTGCACCAAGGGACGCCCACAAATGTCAAGGATGATCTCGTCGGGTGGAGGCTTTGTGATGTCGATCTCAATGCATAGCCGCGCAAAGGAGAGTCTCGATTTGTTGGCCGTTGCTCTATCTACTTGGATCGGGTCGCCAAGGAGTTTCCCAATGGCATAGAGGGCCGATTGATCATATAGGTGAATCGGGAGTCCAATTAGGATGCACCATATCGCCGCAATTGGAGACTCACAATAGGTGTCGAAGTCCGGAGACCATTTGAAGACTCTCATCGGATGCCGATCAATGAACCACACCGGTGTCCCTTTGGGTCCACTAAGGAGCCGAGCATAATCCGCCATGTCCTCAAATTGAATAAGAATATGTTTGGCGTTAATATATTTCCAAGTATAGCCACGGAAAAATTTAATATTGTCTAGGGCATTTTGGATTTGATAGGAAGCCGGGATTGAGTGCGAGAACTTACCTACAATAGCATGGCCGAGAGATGAAGCTAACCTTTGGATTTCTGACTCGGAGAAGTAGATGGATGGCACTCCGTTTGACGTGGAAGCAAAGCCAATATTTTTTATATTCTCCGGGACAAAGACTTGTGGGCATTCAACAGCCGATGTCACCCGCACCATATCGGCCATGGATTTTGGCTTGGTGGGGTTCCTCACTCCGGGCTCGGTATTGCCTCCTAAGGGGTTGTTTATCGGATTACCTTTCGGTTTAGCCCCAAGGTTTGTGTCGGTTTGCGGACCTTCACTCGGGTCCCTCTCGTTCATGGTGTCGTCGGGAGGCCGCTGCGTTTCCATTTCTTTTTCCGGTCTAGAAACGGATTACCTCTCGGAGAAACTAGGGCTTACCATTGTCGGGAAGTTCTCCCATTCGATTTCGTCCACATCCCAAATTCACAAAAGCCTTTAGTGGCATGGGGTTATTTGGTGCATTCACATGGAAATATTTGAATGCTAAATATATTTTACTCCAATTCCAAGAGGTGACCGATTATGCTAAGGTGCTAAATGGTCCTAATGGGAGCCCGAATTGGTATGTTGATATCTATCCGATGAGGGTGTTCAAGTGGGCGCCGGATTTTGACACCTTCTTTGCATCGCCAATTGTTGCCGTTTGGTGTAACATCATGGGAATCCCGGCTCACCTTTATGAGGAATCGGCCCTCATGGCAATCGGTAAGCTCCTTGGCACAAGCCGATCATGCCACAATTCATCAAAGTCGGCTCTCCTTTGCTAGGATATGTGTAGAGATTGACATTTCAATTCCCCCAACGAAAGAGATCATCCTCACTATCCGAGGTAAATATTCAAGGTACAAAGTGGCATGGGATCGTATCCTATTATTTTGTGCCAATTGTAAACATGTTGGGCATGGGAAAGATGATTGTCATGTATCAGGAAAAAAGGTTCGAGGTGGAGGCAAGGACGCTCGACCATTGGACATTCCGAGAAGGCTAAAGATTGTAAGAACCAAGCGAAGAACATTGAGGGTACATCGGGTGAGGAACCGTCGAAGCTAAGCGTGGCTAGTAGGAACCCACCAAGGGTGGACGAGGATGGTTTTCAATTGGTTTCGAGAAAGAGGAAAGGCAAGGTACATAAGGGCGATACATCAATGTCCCACACATCGACAATTGGCATTTGACCGGGAATGTTGCTACGGTGACATTTGGGAGTGACAAATCGGGAATGAATGAGCCGTGCATTAGCCCAATATGTGTCACATGTGGGCCCCCCATCCGGGAGATTGAGGGCTTCATCGAGGACCTTGACCCAGGAGGGTGTGTCCCTTGCGGCGGTATCCCTATTGCGGGCCCTTAACTAGGATATGGACTAAGGTTTTGAGGAAGCACAGGCTGCATCAAAATTGTAATAGGGTTTTTGAGAGTATATAGATGACCTCTCTAATTGTTAGGGAGGCCCTCGTTGTACTCTAATTTGTCATGGCGAGTCATCACTTTTGGGCGACTCGGTGTTTGTTTGGTTGTTGCAAATGGTTTTTGGTAATGCACAGGTGTGGGTCCGCCTCAACCCTCCACCCCTAGGGGTGTTTATTAAAAAAAATAAACAAAATCACGGTAAAGTATCGCTATCCTATTCCTATGCTAGATGATATGCTTGATGAATTGCATGGATCTGTTGTGTTTAGTAAGATCGATTTGAAAATTGGTTATCATCAAATTCGAGTTAGAGAAGGAGACTAATGGAAAACATCCTTTAAAACAAAATTTGGTCTATATGAGTGGTCAGTAATAATGCCTTTTAGTTTAACTAATGCACCAAGTACTTAACACACCTTTCAATAAGGCCAATCCAGGCCTCCGGGGAGTTTCTCTCTCTAAAAATGCGAGCCCCAAATGGTCACTGGCGGCCTACCCCGTCAGACAGGACACCCGACACTCCTTCGGTCATCCTAGGGAGCTGGGCACCACCACATAGTCATCGGCGACCTCCCCGCCGGGAGAGACACTTGAACCACGCAACACCTTGCTTCAATGGAGGAGCCCGATCCAAACAAGAGCTCCCCCCGGAGGACGTTTTCCAGTCAGCCGGAGAAGGCATCCTAAATGCGGCAACGCTCAAAAAGGAAGCTCGAAGGATTGTTGGCGAACGACTGAAATTGCGGAGATCCACCCCGAGTCCGACCTTGAAAGGGGTAGGAAACAAAAGATTCATCGACACTCCCTCCCCAACGGCCAAGTCTAAGTTCAAGAGAGCCGCGGCTAAGGGGAAGGAAGACGACGCAACCTCGATGATCATCCATAAGAAAAATCTGATCGACGAATTGAACTTGGCTGCGGATAATGCCGGGCTAGGCTTGTCCAAGGTAGACGACAACAAGATGGAGGAAATGGGTTCGGCCGGGAGCTTGTTCACCGAAAAGGAAATGCCCGTTGTGGCTGGTGGCTCCGTCGGCAACGAAAAGGTAGTGACGGCACCATCTTCCGGCCATGCCCCCGGCGCCGACGTTAAGATCAATGAGGAGAGTGTGGATAAACCACCATATGACCCAAAGCAGCCGTTGGCTGGTCCTAGGGAAGGACAATCGTTCTTGGTGGGAGTGAAGGTCAAATTACCCAAAAATGGAAAATGACTCCATTTTGCAGAATGCCTCCCTTGACTCGGCGGATATGTTAGACACCATGGCGGCGCAGCCCCTCCTCGGCGCCGGCCGGCCGGGGGACGCATTCGCGACAGCCGAACCACGACACTACCTTCCTTAGACCAACGAGCCAGCCCCGATGACGAAAGCGGCAACCAACACCCCCTCTCTTGAGGACTTCCCTCCACTTGAAAGAGGTAGAACTTGAAAACTCCGAGATTCTTTTGAAAGGGGCCGGATACACCCAAGGCTGAGCCCAAAGACGGGTGCTCAAGATCCCCGGGACAAGTCCCCCCCACTAGTCCCGATTTCATCCCCTTCGGTGGTACAACCCTAACCCCATGACGGGGTGGTAAGGCCACAGGCCAGTGACACGCCAATGTCCGAGGCGGACACGCAATGGAGGATCCCAGCTGTAGCCGAAGCCGAGGGCTGCGACATACCGGGCGAGGTTCACGGGAAAGGCCTGATGAACATCCCTCACGTAGTTGGAGGCGTAACCGCCGCTAGACACACTAGCAAACCGATGTCCATGGCGGACATGGTTCGAGCGACACCGAACCCCGAAGGCCCAGAGGTGTTCGTCCCGGAAAACCTTCAAAACATCGGCTTTGCGACCACTTCAAATGGCATTCCGGTGATCTATTTTTCCGGAGCGAAAATTCAGAAATTGGCTACTAGCCTTGGTCACGCCATTGTCGGTAAGTTTTCCCATTCTATTCCAGCCTCACACCAAATTCAAAAGGCTCTTGATAATATCAAATTTCATCATGGCTTCACTTGGAAGTATATTAATGCCAAACATATCCTTGTTCAATTTGAGGATGTTGCGGATTATGCTCGTTTACTTAGCGGACCTATGGGGACCCCAGTGGTTTGTTGATCGACATCCTATGAGAGTCTTCAAATGGTCTCCGAATTTTGATGCATATTGTGAATCCCCGATTGCGGCTATTTGGTGCAACCTAATCGGCCTTCCTATCCACCTCTTTGACCAATCGGCTCTTTCCGCCATTGGGAAACTCCTAGGAACCCCTATTCAAGTGGACCGCACCACAGCCAACAAGACAAGATTGTCTTTTTGCCCGGAAAAATCCGTGAGGGAAGAGGTCCCGAATAAAAGTCTTTCTTAGTGAGAGAAGCTCTCCCTTCTCTCTAAAAACCCTAACTTATTGTCTCGCTGGAAAATCACCCCGCCAACCTTCACCCCACATCCCCACCACCCCGTCGCTCCCCCGTCCCTTGTTGCCCGGCATACCGCTTTCTCCCCCTACAACCACCCCACCTTCGGCCTCAACTCCGTCGAAGGCGTGACTCATCGCTCCGCTCCACCACGTCACACTCACCAACTACACTCTCGACGGTTCCCCCCGTTTTGCTTGCTCCATGGTCGCCGACCCTCTTCTATCAAGGCTTCCCGAGAGCCAGTCCAGCCGTCTTGCCAAGGCTGGTCGGCCCCATGAGTTCCCCGCCGGACCCCGAGGAGCTGGTAACTCTCTCGGACCAATAAATGACATTCATGGCGATGGAGGAGTCCTCTCCGATGCAACCTCCCAAGAAAATGGTGCTAAAATCGGTGAGAGCAAGGCTGGAGATGAGAAAGAGCACCCCAGCCCCACTCACCAAAGATACTGGTCGGAAATGCTTCGTCTTAACACCTATGCCGGAAGACAAGCAACTCCGGAAAAGGATTGACTTTGGGTAAGAGAGTTGTTCGCCAGCCGTTAGCCCAAAATACAAAGGCTCCATCCTTTCGACTAGCTCCCGACGAAACTCGGAAGGGGAGCCGGGCCCGAAAATCAACACACATGGTTCAATACCATTCCGTCTGATGGCGGAAGAGGCACACACTATCCACAAGCCCACTCCCGTGAAAATCCTAGACTCCGGCCAAAACTCCGACCAGATTGCCGGCCATGCTACCGGCGACGGCTCGGAAGAAGGCGCGACGAAAGACAACCGAGATCTTCTTGGCCGAGGATGGAGTGGTCAACCTTCCCGAAATGGTGTTAGGGACAAAACCTCCTCTCGAAAGTGCTTTGGTGCCTTTCTGCAAAAGGGAGTCACGTGATTTACTAGCCGCTGAGGCCCCTACTCACCGTCGACTTGGACTTGGCGGAAACCCTTGATGCACTAGCCGCCCAGCCCCTACTCACCGTCGGGCTACCGGAGACCGATCGCATGACCACCGAGCCACGCGCCAGCCAGGAACCGAGACTCGAGCCAAAGAAGTCCTCATCTTCGACAAGCTTCATTGCATCTATTGAGGAGTTTCCCCCACTTGAGAAGGGAAGAACTATCAAAATACGGGACACTTTTGAAAATGGAATGCCGAATCGGAAGTTGGAGTTGCCAGGGGCGGGCCCGAAATGGGGAAACCGGGTGTCCCATGGAGCGCAAACTAATTTGCCACGTCTCCAAGGTAACGGAGAGCCGAACGATGTTGCGGCCACCCCAATGGTAATAGAGGGAAGGGATCCGGAGCCGAGGACTAATTACAACCATCCCCACTCCGGCTCGGGGGAGGGAACTAGCTAGGATTCTTTCTTCGCTAGCCAGCCCAAGAATATCAAGACTTCCTCGGGCCATGCCGGGAAACCGATAACGATGGCCGACATGCTTAAAGGAAACCCCGATCCCAACGGACCACAAGCATTCGAGCCGGAGAGGATCTCCAACATTGGATTTGCCTCTTCTTCAAATGGCATTCTGTCCATATACTTCTCCGGCGCGGAGACACAAAAGCTGGCCGAGAGCATCGGACATGCGATTGTGGGTAAGTTTTCTCATTCCATCCCAACGGGGCACCAAATCCAAAAGGCCCTTGATAACATCAAGTTTGTGGTTTCACATGGAAATATATTAATGCAAAACATATTCTAATTCAATGCGAGGACCTTGCGGATTACGCTCGTCTTCTCGGTGGCCCGAAGAGTACTCCGTGTGGTCCGTGGATCGACACCCAATGAGGTTATTCAAATGGTCCCCGGAGTTTGATGCTTATTGCGAGTCACCGATCGCAGCAATTTGGTGCAACTTAATTGGTCTCCCAATTCACCTCTTTGACCAATCGGCCCTATTCGCCATCGGCAAGCTTCTTGGCAACCCAATCCAAATTGATCGTGCAACGGCCAACAAGTCAAGGTTATCCTTCGCGCGCATTTGCATCGTGATAGATATTACAAGGCCGCCCCCCGAGGAGATCATATAGACATCTGTGGACGGGAGACAGTGCAAAAAAGTTCGTTGGGATAAGATCCCATCTTATTGCCAAGAGTGCAAACATGTTGGCCACAAGAGTGATGTTTGTTATGCGACGAGAAAGAGGGATCGGCCGGCAAAGAGAAACTAAAACAACATTCCACCAAAACAGGCACACCCCGAGGGACATGGCTCGAAAGGCAAGCAAGATACGATGAGGATTGATCCCAACCCCAATGAATGGAAGCGCCAAGGAAAGATAAAGAAAAGCGACGGTGATCGATCAAACCACAAAGCAAATGGACATAAGTTCGGAGAAACAACATGGCAAGGTCCGGACATATTGGGAGAATTGCATTGAAACAACGACGCCACTCCGGGGCCCCACGTCGCAGGTGGAGACCGACACGGTCGAGAGTCCGCACAACACAAAGGATTCAAGCCATTCATCTACCCCTGAGAAGTCGCGACGTCGGGTGATGCAAGGTTTGGGTCGACCAGCCGGGACGGGAAGCTTGCATCGGCAACCCAAGGTACAAAAGGCTTCGCATCCATGCCCTCCGGGGCAAAAGGTGTAGACCAAGAAATGGGGAACCACATGAGCACTAACCAATATTACTCCCTTATGGAAGAAGAAGAGTATGAGGTTGGTGGGCATGATGATTATGAATGCGCCGAGATGGGTGCGCGAGTAAACATGGATACCGGTGGCGCCAACAACCTTCCCTTGGAGTCCGAGACGAGCCGAGGAGGACATGATCATCAAATCATTGAATTCCAAGGGGGTCTTCACACCCGCCGAGTACGACTCCTCAATGTTAATTATGTCATGTAATTTCCTGTTTTGGAACGTTAGGGGTATTGCAAATATGCCTACCCAAAACATTCTAAAGAGATTAATTAAATATCATCATGTTCAATTTCTTGCAATAATGGAGCCGTTCACAAGCCCTAATCCGGAGCGGTTCTCTAGGGCTTTGTGGCTGGCTTTGAAAGGCTCAAATTCTAATGGAAAAAATTGGATTTTTGTTGAGGAGGGTGCAAACTTCGTTGTGGAGGATGATTCGGACCACGTGCTGCATGGTCGCTTTTCATCCCCGCGCCTCGCAAGCCATATCTTCGTCTCGGCCATCTACGCCCAGTGCACAAGGACGGAGAGACAACACCTCTGGGATAAGCTAAGGGTAACCTAGGCCCTCATCGAGGGCACTCCTTGGATCGTCGATGGGGACTTTAACACTATCTTATCCCCACAAGAAAGGGTCGGTAGCGACACCAACCGACAAGCCGAGATGATTGATTTTGCCGAGGAAATTGAGGATTGTAGACTCCTCGACCCGGGGTACGATGGGTTGGCCAACTCATGGGCGAAGAATGGCCTCTTGGAGAGGCTTGATCGAGTCTTGGTTAGCGAAGCATGGCCACAGATCTTTGAGGCGACGCGAGTCACTAACCTTCCACGGGTCGCGTCGGATCATGGCCCGGTTCTGGCTAGGTGTAGCGGTGCACAACGACATACCAAAGGAAAGGCCTTTAGATTCCAAAACATGTGGATCAGACATGAGGGCTTTTTGGATCTTATACGTGAAGCTTGGACGCAACCCACTGAGGCCGTGGGGCTGCTCAACCTCCAGCTTAAGCTTGCGAGAACCAAGAAAATACTCAAGCAGTGGAATAAGGAAGTCTTCAGGAACATACATTCTAACCTAAAGGAAATGGAGGACAATGTGGTCGCGGCCCAGTGTGAGTTTGAGGCGTACCCCTCGCCCGCGAATAGATCCTTGGTGAACAAACATATTGCTTAATATATCCTTCTCCTCAAAATGGAGGAAGACTACTGGCGCTAGAAAGCGACTCTCCGATGGCTCGCGGATGGGGACAAGAACACGAGATTCTACCAGAGCTGGTTCAAACAAAAGAGGATTCGGCTACGCATACATAAGGTCTCGATGAATGGGCACGATGTCACGGACGAAGAAGAGATCAAGAGCTCGACAGTCACCTTCTTCAAAAACCTTCTTGCCGCCTCTCCCCCGATCCTTGCAGAACCGGACCTTAACTTGATCCACCAACTCCCGCCCTCGGACCAACTAAGGGTTCTCTCTGAGCCTCCTGCGGTGGATGAGGTTAAACGTGCCGTGTTTGATATATCTGGAAATAGCGCGCCAGGGCCGGATGGGTTCCCGACCACTTTTTATCAATCGTGTTGGGACATAGTCGGCCATGACGTGGCGCAGGCGGTGAGACAGTTTTTCCTTGGGGCCTTCCTCCCTCAGAGCGTCACGGCAACGAGCATTGTCCTTATCCCCAAGAAGCTCACACCCAAAACATGGGGGGATTACCGGCCCATCAGCCTGTGCAATGTAATCAACAAAATCATCACGAAATTCCTCACAAAAAGACTAACCCCTTTCCTTTCCCAGGTCATTGCCCCGAACCAGAGCAGCTTCGTGAATGGTCGGCTTCTAAACGACAATGTGCTCCTTGCCCAAGAGATGTTCCACGAGCTGCCAAGATATGCGCCGGCTCTGAATGTTGCCATCAAAATCGACATGGCTAAGGCTTATGACCGCGTCCAATGGTCGTTCCTGATCAAGATCCTTCGGCGGATGGGATTCCCGGAGGCTTGGATCTCTCTAATTGAAAGGTGCATTGGCTCATGCTGGTTTTCGGTGTTGATAAATGGCGCCCCCTCGGGGTTCTTCAAATCTACCCGAGGCCTGCGACAGGGTGACCCTATATCCCCGGCCTTGTTCGTGATAGCGGCGGAGTACCTCTCAAGGGGGCTTGACAGGTTGATATTGGGACATAGAGATATGGCTTTTAAGGCGGCTCGGCATTGCATGGAGATAAGCCACCTAGCCTACGCCGACGATATCATCATCTTCACCCAAGCGGCTATGCCCTCCCTTAGGCGCCTACGATCTTGTCTTCAGGAATATGCGGAGGCCTCGTGCCAACAAATAAACCTTGCAAAGAGTAATTTTTATATTGCCGAGAAGCATGATGCGTTGGCCACCTCAATCCAAACCGCAGGTTCTTCTGGGGATCCTCTAACAACAAGAAATGGACACATTGGATCGGATGGGATGAGATTTGCCTACCCACTGCCAAGGGAGGCCTAGGCATCCGCAAGATCATGGAGGTACTTAGAGCCTTCAATATCAAGTTATGGTGGAGATTTCGGGAACAAAACTCGCTTTGGGCGAGGTACATTATGGCCAAGTATTGTAGCACGGCCTCACCACTTGCGGCAAGGACTTCGGGTAGGAATAGCCCAACATGGAAAAGACTCATGAAAGTCCGGGCTCAAGTACAGCCGCACATTCGGTGGATAGTTGGGCACGGCAAGAATCAATTTTGGGACGATATCTGGCTAGGTGACTCTGCCTTGAGGGACTTAGCGCTCGATGACAGAGGGTGCTCTAAGGCCTTGGTTGGGGACTTCATCCGAAATGGGCAATGGGATGAACCCAAGCTCCGAATCCTTCATGCACAAGCAGGTATTTCGCAACGTATTATCGAACAAAATCTCCTTATCCCAGTTGTAGCCGGAGAACCAGACACCCCTAGATGGAGCCTCTCTACGCTTGGGGACTTTTCTCTTGCCACGACATGGGAGACCATCCGAACCCAGAGGCCTATCATCCAGGGCTTGAATGACATATGGAAGGCTGGCCTTACCAACTCAATGTCTATTTTTGTTTGGAGGCTGCTATCTAACCGAATCCCGGTCGATACTAAGCTTCAATGGAGGAAGATGGAGATGGCATCTATGTGCCAATGCTGCCCACATAGGCCAAATATAGAGTCACTCCAGCACCTTTTTATACAAGGATCCGGGGCAACCAAGGTCTAGAGGGAGTTTGACACCTGGTTTGAAGGACCTGCACCTGCTCTCCAGATCAATGATACCATCCCGGAGAGACTTGTGACTTGGTCGCGGAGAACCCAGCAATCAACCAAAAAACATCTTAGCCATACCATGCCTTACCTCATTATGTGGTTCCTTTGGGCAGAGCGTAATAGGAGCAGACACCATTCGGTCCAGTTCAAGCCGTTCAACATGGTCTGGCAGGTTCAAACCTTTATCCGGAATTGCATGGCGAATGGGAGCATAAAGAAGAAACATTGGACAGGCATGAGACTCCACATGAACATACCACCTGAAGCTGGGACAAGGGTTCTGAGGCCTCGTGCCGTGTCGATCAAATGGCACCCTCCCGACGGAGCTTGGTTAAAAATCAACACGGACGGTGCGTTTTTGCACATGAATGGCAAGGCCGGAGGAGGAGGAGTAATCCGAGAGTCCATGGGGAAGCTGATAGCCACTTTTGCAACACCTTTTGATGCACAGTCGGCCTTGGAGGCCAAGCTCAAGGCTATCCACTATGGCTTGGTCTTTGCAGAGGAGTTTGATCGCCCAATATGGCTCGTGGTGGACTCTGAGCAAGCGCTAAATCTCTTTAACGGCGCAAGTTGGGGTCCGACTCATGTTAGACACGAAGTAGCTCGGCTGATGGTCCTCAAGCGCCAACTAACCCTCCATGCCTCCTTTATCCACCGGAAAGGTAACAAGGTTGCTGACTTTCTTGCAAACTAACCCTCCGTGCCAACTAACCCTCCGTGCCAACTAACATTACCGTGCCGAAACAGCCGCAACAAGGGGCACAAGGGTTGAATGGAGACCTCGAGCAGACGAAGGGAAACTCGAACAACAAGGAGCCGAAACAACAACGAAGACCCAAAGAGACAGACATGCAACCGATTTTAACCCCAGGCTCGGAAGGAACTATAGGTGGAGAATGGCAAGGACCGGATGTTATGGGAGATTTGCGTGAGGATGATCATGTGGACTTGCCCATCCGCTCCGACAAGGGTGACAAGAATTAGAGTGTGAGTCATATGTACGGTAGGGGTTCGGCCTTCAAACCTTTCCACCTTGGGCATGGTCGAGGGAGCTTGCCGCAAGGAGATACATTTGACCATTGGGCCACACCCTCGGACAAGGTTGGGGGACGGTGCGACGCAACCTCGGCTTCGGGAGAACTAGCGAAACCGAAAAGCTCATTCAAGCCTTTTGACCTGAAAAGGGCTGAGACGCAAGGGTCGGCAAGTCACATGAGTACCAATCGCTATTACACCCTCATGGCTCGGGAGAACTTTGTGGAGGATGATTGGGAAGACAATGATGATTGGGAAGAGCACCCCCAATGATGATGACGACAGCCATTCCCACTCTTATGGAGGCCGAGACATGCCATGAAAGGAATGACCTCCAAATAATTGAATTCCAAGGGGGGCCTTAACATGTGTGCTTGGGAAAAAAGGAATTGTAAGTTAGAGAGAGACGCTCTCCCTTCTCTCTAGAATCCCCCACCACGTTTTGAGTTCCCACATCGCCGCCCACCCCATTCTCGCTCGGCTCACCACTGTCGACGGTCCCCCTCACGCCCCCGCTCCACCAGCCACCCACCACCCTCCCGACCTCGGATTCTCACCAACCAACCCACTCCTTTGGCTAAGGCACGAACAAAGCTCCGGAGCGGCTGGTGACTCGACTCACTCTCTCGATCATGCCGGAGCGCCTGCCGGATCCCCCCCCGGAGTCCGAAGAACCGCGCACCATCTCGGACCAGCTAATGGTCCTCCGGCCGGCCGAGGACCCTCTCTCGGACCAGCCAATGACTTTCACGTCGGAGGAGTCTCCCTCCATAATTTTTCCCTGCAGGAAAGTGGCGAGGAAAACTTTGAAAATGAAGGTGAAGGCACGGAAAAGTACACCAGCCCCTCCCACCAAAGGCACTGGTCGGAAAAGGTTCGTACCCTCACCGATGCCGGAGGACAAGCAACTTAGGAAGAAGATTGATTTCGGGGCCGAAGGGAGCTCGCCGGTCGGAAGCCCAAAATGCAAAGGCCCCATCTTCCCGACGTCGATGGAGCCCTCCCCTAATCCCAACGGTGAAGATGAAGCTAAGATTAATGAAGAACTTGCCGGCGCCAGAACTGTTGATAACGCTCCGGCTGATGACCTTGCGGCCGGCGCAAACGCGGGGACCGGTGACGGAGGAGAGCACAACCCCCCACATGATGGCTGCTCGGAGAGAGATGGCTCTAGCATGGGTCAAAAGGCCTGGGTGGACGCGCTAGTCAACTTGCCCGAAATGGGCACAACAACAAAATCACTTTCCGAAAGTTCCTTGGCGCCTTGCCACTTCGGAACACCACGTGATGCTGGCCCCAATGCATCCGTTGAGCCCCCAAAACAACAAAAATCTAGCTCCTTTTTGCAGCAACCCAACTTTCCCGAATTGGCTTGGAGACCAAAACCTCCTTCCGAAAGTGGGCTAACTCCTTTCCGTCCCAAGAGCTCACGTGAGACGATTGTCGTGGAGGCCCCAACGCAACCAACAAAGGCCGAAATCATCCACTTAGCCGCCTTGGACTCGGCGGAGATGCTAGACACATTGGTTGCGCAACCTCTCATTACGGCCGATCACAAACCACTGGAGTTCCCCCTAAACTCTTCGGGATGCATGCAAAGTGTCACACACACACCTCGGGATGGAAATGGACCCTCTCTTGAGGACTTTCCCCCTCTCGAACGAGGACGAACTAGCAAGCTCCGAGCTACGTTTGAGGCTAGTTCGGAACATTACAGTGCGGAGCTCGGCCAGCCGCGACCGAAGTCGAACCCTAACGTCTACCGAGAAAAGCCTTTTATCGAGACGACGAACAAGGCCACGCCTAGTGCCGAGAAGGTCGCAGTGACAAGAGACACACCAACACCCAACGATACGCCTATGGATGATGCCGAACAGACCCTCACCGAGAAGGAAAAAGTCGAGAAGATCCACACCGAGAAAGAAAAAGCCGAAAAGCCGAGAATGGAAAAGCCGAGAAGGGCACACAACGGCAACGTAGGTGCCGAGAAGATCCACACCGAGAATGGAGAAGCCGAACTCAACAATCCGAAGAGAAATGGAAACACACCTAAGTCCGCGACGGATGCCGCAACACAAGGGCCGAATGTAGTTAATCAACTTGGGGGGGTAGAAGCTACACCGGGGCCCTCGCCGTGGCCGAAATCGATGGCGGACTTGCTTAGGGGTACCCCGTCGGGCTCGGCGAGTAACACTCTACAAGGCCGGGGTGAAGGCGCCGCAAGCCACCCCGGTCGGCCGAAAACGATGGCGGACATGCTCAAAGGCTCGACTGACCCTACCGGCCCCCAAGCCTTTGAACCGGATAAGCTCCAGAACATTGGATTTGCTTCAGTGTCCGACGGCATCCCGGCCATTTACTTCTCCGGAGCGGAAACTCAAAAGCTTGCTGAGAGCATGGGACACGCCATTGTGGGTAAGTTCTCTCACTCTATCCCTACGGGACTGCAAATCCAAAAGACCCTCGAAAATATTAAACTTCGGTGTGGATTTAGTTGGAAGTACATTAATGCTAAACATATTCTCATTCAATGCGAGGACTTGGCGGACTATGCCCGAATCCTTGGAGGCCCAAGGGGTACGCCCGTTTGGCTCATTGACCGACACCCGATGAGGGTCTTCAAATGGTCCCCGGACTTTGATGCTTACTGCGAGTCCCCCATTGCGGCAATTTGGTGCAACCTAATTGGCCTCCCCATTCATCTTTTCGACCAATCCGCCTTATTCGCCATCGGCAAGCTTCTCGGCAATCCAATACAAATTGATCGAGCCACGGCAAACAAGACTCGGCTTTCATTTGCCCGAATTTGCGTCGAGATAGACATCACAAAACCACCTACCGAAGAGATAATCCTCGATCTTGGTGGGCGAGAAACGGTGCAGCGAGTCCGATGGGACAAGATACCATCATATTGCCGAGAATGCAAACATGTCGGCCATGCAAGTGAGGTGTGCTATGCGACGGGCAAGAAGGAACGGCCGCCAAAGAGAAACTACCACAACGGCCCGCCAAAACAGCCACAACCCGAGAGACAGACCGAGAAGGGGAAGCAAGATATGGGGAAGAATGCCTCCAGCTCCAACGAATGGAAACATCAGGGGAAGAAGCAAGGCAAGGCCGGTGATCGACCAAACAATAACAAAACAAATGGGGAGGACTCCGGTGATACTCCCTGGGAGGGACCGAACCCCAAGGGTGACTCTACTTTGGGGAGCGGACCGAGCTCCGGAACTCAGAATGCCGGGCTTATTGCCGGGATCGAGATTGGGAAGTCCCCACCGAACCGGGGGAATCCATTGCATCCCACCACCGAACCACCAACACCACGTGGGAACATGGACGTGGAGTGGGGCTCCCCCAATGCGAGGAGCTTGGTCTCACCAGTTCGGCGAGGGAATCCGAGAGGAGGCGCGCGCCATGCTTTGACAAGGGGGCGTGGGTTCTTCTCGGCAAAGAACCACATGAGCACTAACCAATATTATACTCTCATGGAGAACGGAGAATTTGATGTTGAGAATTGTGGGGATGCGGACGAAGACCTTATGGAATTGCATGTGGGGGCCGAGAAGTTAGGAGGCAACAGTTCGGCCGAGGACGCCGAGGAGGTCGCTCCGAACAAAGAGCAACACCGTACTGACTATCAAGGAGGGCCTTCAACCTCTTTGGGTACGTACCCTTCTTGTTAATAATGTCGTACAATCTCATGTTTTGGAACGTGAGGGGGATCGCGAATGCGCCCACTCAAAACGTTCTGAAAAGACTAATTGGTTGTCATAATGTTTTATTTCTTGCAATAATGGAACCGCTCACACAACCGGACCCGGACCGTTTCTCTAAGGCCTTGGGGCTGTCCTTCATTGGTTCGAACATGAACGAGAAGATTTGGATGTTTGCGGAAGAGGGGTCCACTTTTGATATTGAGGTTGACTCGGAACAAATTCTCCACGGGTACCTCAAATCCCACCGCCTTGCTAGGCCGGTGGCCATCTCAGCCGTGTACGCCAAATGTACAAGGGCTGAAAGACATCACCTATGGGACAAGATGAGAGAGATTGCCGGGCCTCTTGAGGGAACACCTTGGATCATTGGTGGCGATTTCAACACCATGCTATCTCACCAAGACAGAGTCGGAAGTGATACCAACCGGCAAGCCGAGATGGTAGATTTTGCGGAGGCAACGGAAGATTGTAGGCTGCTTGACCCTGGTTTTGATGGAGCGGCATTCACTTGGGCCAAGAATGGCCTTTTTGAAAGGTTGGATAGAGTGCTTGTCAGCGAGGATTGGACTAAGACCTTCGAGGCTACTCGGGTTACGAACCTCCCCCGGATTGCCTCGGACCATGGACCAATTCTTGTCAGGTGCACGAAGATGAACACATCCGCTGGAGCCAAGGCTTTCAGGTTCCAGAACATGTGGATCCGACATGAAGGATTCATGGCCGTAGTGCAAAAAGCATGGGAGGAGCCCACGGGGGCGGGTGGAATCCTAAACATTCAAATCAAACAGGCCAGAGTTAAAAAGGCCCTTAAGGAGTGGAACAAAGAGGTTTTTGGAAACATCCATGCTAATCTAAAAGAAAAGGAGGAAGAAATTGCTTTGGCCCAATCTTGTTTCGAAGCAAGGCCGACCCCGGATCACAGGACAGCGATCAACAAACACATTGCCGAGTACATCCTTTTGCTGAGAATGGAAGAAGATTTTTGGCGACAGAAGGCAGCTTTGAGGTGGCTTGCCGAGGGAGACAAAAATACCCGGTTCTACCAAAGCTGGGTGAAACAAAAGAGGGTTCGTCTCCGCATCCATTCAATACGTGTCAATGGGCAGGAGCTCACCGAGGAAGCCGAGATTAAAAAGTCCGCAGTGGAGTTCTTCCAACAACTCCTTGCCCCCAACAATCCGACACTTGAAGATCCAGACCTCGACCTAATCCAGCAGGTCCACTCAGCCGAGCAGTTCGCTGACATCGCAGATGCTCCAAGTGCGGACGAGGTCAGGAGTGCCACCTTTTGCATTTCCGGAGATAGTGCACCCGGACCCGACGGCTTCTCGGCCACCTTCTATCAAGCCTGCTGGCCTATTGTGGGGCCGGAGGTAGTGGACGCAATCAGACAGTTCTTCAGAGGGGCCTTCCTGCCGAGGAGCATCACGGCCACAAGCATAGTCCTTATCCCAAAGAAGGCTTCGCCGGAGTCATGGACTGACTACCGACCCATCAGTCTCTGCAATGTTTTAAACAAGATCATTACCAAGGTACTCACCTCTCGACTCTCTCCTTTCCTCCCACAGGTCATCTCCCCAAACCAAAGTGGATTTGTCAAAGGTCGGCTCCTTAACGACAACGCACTTCTGGCTCAAGAGATGTTCCATGAGCTTGCTAGATGCTCCCCAGCGCCTAATGTGGCAGTAAAGATTGACATGGCTAAAGCCTATGATAGGGTCCAATGGCCATTCCTCTTCAAAGTTTTACGCCGTATGGGTTTCCCGGATTCATGGATTTCACTTATGGAGAGGTGTATTGGGTGTTGCTGGTTCTCGGTCCTTGTTAACGGGGCACCCTCGGGCTTCTTTAGATCAACTCGAGGACTTCGGCAAGGAGACCCGATCTCCCCCGCTCTGTTCGTAATCGCGGCGGACTACCTGTCCCGAGCATTAGATAAGCTCATCCTCGGCCAAAAGGACATGACGTTCAAAGCCTCCCGGAGATGCATGGAGATCAGCCATCTAGCCTATGCGGACGACATTATCATCTTCACCCAAGCGGCGGCAAATCCTATGCGCCGGCTAAGAGCCTGTCTCGAAAAATATGAAAGAGTCTCCGGCCAACAAGTCAGCCTCGCCAAGAGTAATTTCTATATTGCCGAGGCCCATGAACATTGGGCAAACTCGATCCAGGCGGAAGGAGGCTTCTCTAGAGGGGCCTTTCCTTTTCTCTATCTCGGTGTCCCTATCTACCGTGGTGTCAAGCGCACGGACATGTTCCTCTTTCTACGGGAAAAGATTGCAAGAAGGATCTCAGGATGGGCACACCGTCACCTATCCTTTGGAGGAAGGCTTACGTTGATTAAGAGCACTCTTGAAGCGATCCCCTTGCACATCTTTCAAGCCGTCGAGCCCACGGCCGGTACCCTCAAGCAACTTGATCAACAAATGGCCCGATTCTTTTGGGGGTCTACGAATGAAAAGAAGCGGACCCATTGGATTGGATGGGAACAAATGTGCCGGCCCACTGATGAAGGAGGCCTTGGGATCCGAAAAACTATGGAGGTCCTCCACGCTTTCAATATCAAACTTTGGTGGCGATTTCGGGAGCAAAACTCCCTTTGGGCAAGATACATGATGGCAAAATATTGCTCCAACTCCACACCGCTCACCTTGAGATTGCCGAGCAGGAGTAGCCCTACGTGGAGAAGGCTCTCAAGAGCATGGCCCCTCGCGCAACCGCACATGAGATGGCTAGTGGGACAAGGGGACATCTACTTCTGGGATGACATTTGGCTTGGCAATAGCCCTCTGAGGGAACTTAGTCTTGATGATAGGGGAAGACCAACCACCCGGGTCTCGGAGTTCATTACAAATGGTGGTTGGGATGTGCCCAAGCTTCAACTCCTTCACAATCAGGCCGGCCTCCCTCAGCATGTTATCGATGGCATCATTAATACACCGATCCTCCATGACGAACAGGATATCCCGAGGTGGAACCTCTCTAAGCATGGGGAATTCACGGTGGCTTCGACATGGGACACACTTCGAGGACGAAACCCGATCATCCATGGTTTGGGGGACGTTTGGAAGGTAGGCCTCACCAACTCAATAGCCATCTTTATCTGGAGGCTTCTCTCCAATCGGGTGCCGGTTGACACGAAACTTCAGTGGCGGGAGATTGAGCTAGCCTCTAAGTGCCAATGCTGCCCCCACAGACCGAACACTGAGTCACTCCAACACCTCTTCATTCAGGGATATGGAGCTCGCAGAGTATGGAGTGAGTTCGACGGCTGGTTCACAGGCCCGTTCCCACGCATCCATATCAATGACACAATCCCTACGAGAATCGAAGTGTGGGCGCGAAGGTGCCAACAGCCGAACAAGAAACATCTTAGCCGAGCCACTCCATACCTCATCCTTTGGTTTATATGGTCGGAGAGAAACAGGAGCCGCCACCAAGGCACACAGTTTAAACCACAAAACGTGGTATGGCAGGTCCACATGTTCATTCGAAATGCTATGTCTAATGGAAGCTTGAAGCCGAAACATTGGAAGGGAGTTAAACTTGGAATCAATATTCCTCAACAAGCGGCGGCAATCAGGGCGCTACCCCTAGCCATGGCAATCAAATGGAACCCCCCGGATCAGCCGTGGATAAAGCTCAACACGGATGGCTCCTATAATGAAGCGAACGGCAGTACAGGGGCTGGCGGGATTATTCGAGACCACTCGGGTAAGATGCTCGTCGCCGTCAGCACACCCCTTGAAGCCCACTCGGCGTTAGAAGCGGAGCTGTTGGCCATGATTCACGGGCTAAATATAGCCAAGGAATACGGCCTACCAATCTGGATTGAGTCAGATGCAGAGCAAGCAATCAAATTGGTCAATGGGACGGGATGGGGGCCGGCACTCGCTCGGCAAGCGGTGGCGCAACTAACCATCCTCAAACGCCAACTCAAATTCCGAGCCACCTTCATACACAGGGAGGGGAACAAAGCGGCGGACTTCCTTGCGAAAATGGGGCTAGTCCAAGACAGTGGCCTACGAATGCACTACAACTCAGCACCGAGAGAACTATTGGACTTGGTTAGATTGGACGAGATGGGAGTGTCGCACATCCGAAACCTAGACGGGGACGGGTATCAAAGTTGATCATGAGACGACGGGAGACAATAGTGACTAGCTTTGTGGTTAATTGTATTTTGGAAAGGAGTATGATGAGGTCCGAACCTTGTGGGATCGGACCGCATACTACTCTTGATTTTGTTACGGCACACCACTTTTGGGTGTGGCCACGCCTTGTAATTATCTCTTGTGGAAATATAGGGATGAGGGACCCACGAACCCTCCACCGTAGAGGTGTTTGATTAAAAAAAAAAATAATAAAAAAAAAAAATAAAAAATAAAAAAAAAAAAAAAATTCCAAGGGGGGCCTTCAAACCCGCCGGGTACGAACCTTTCTTGTTAATCATGTTACTAAAATTTCTATTTTGGAACGTGAGGGGGATCGCAAACGCGTCAACCCAAAACGTCCTTAAAAGACTAATTAAATCTCATAATATTTGCTTTCTTGCAATAATGGAGCCGCTGACAACCCCTAACCCGGACAAGTTCTCAAAGTCTTTGGGGCTGGTCTACAAGGGTTCGAACATCAATGGGAAGATCTGGATTTTTGTGGAGGAGGGGGCGAATTTTGAAGTGGAGGATAACTCGGAACAGTTGCTTCATGGGCGTTTCACGTGCCCTCGGCTACCGACTCCTATTCGGCTCTCGGCTGTGTATGCCAAATGTACGAGAGGGGAGCGGCTTGCACATTGGGACAAGATGAGAGGTATATCTCAAGTGATGGAAGGAATGTCGTGGTTCATTGGAGGGGACTTCAATACTATCCTCTCCACTCGAGATAGGACGGGAAGCGACACAAATCGGCAGGTGGAGATGGTTGATTTCGCTGAGGCCATAGAGGATTGTAGACTCCTGGACCTGGGTTTTGATGGCTCAGACTACACCTGGGCTAAGAATGGCCTCTTGGAAAGGCTGGATAGGGTGCTGGTCAGCGAAATGGCAACCCAACTCTTTGACGCAATACGAGTCACAAATCTTCCGCGGGTAGCTTCGGATCATGGTCCTATCCTTGTCTGATGCAGAATGCCGAGCAACCACGAGGGTGGAAGACCCTTCCGATTCCAAAACATGTGGGTACGGCATGAGGGCTTTGACGAGTTGGTGCGGGAAGATTGGATGGCTCCCACGGAAGCCGAGAGCCTACTTAACTTGAAGATCAAATTAGCAAGGATCAAAAAGACGTTCAAAAGGTGGAACAAGGAAGTCTTCGGGAATATCCATGACAACCTCAAACAATGTGAGGAGAATATTGCTGTGGCTCAATCTGACTTCGAAGAAGACCCCCTCGCCTCGGATCAGAACGGAGATCAACAAGCAAATTGCTGAGTACATCCTCCTACTCAAGATGGAAGAAGACTTTTGGCGCCAGAAAGCGACTCTCCGATGGCTGGAAGAGGGGGACAAAAATACTAGGTTTTATCAAAGTTGGGTGAAGCAGAAGAGAATTCGGTTGCGAATTCACAAGATTACCGCAAATGGGAGGGAGCTCACGGATGACCTTGCAATCAAAGACTCGGCGGTCGAGTTCTTCCAAAATCTCCTTGCACCAACCAATCCGGTGCTGGATGACCCGGACCTAGACCTCTTGCACCAACTCCCCTCCTCGGAGCAACTGGATGGCCTCCCAACACTGCCGGATGCGGATGAAGTGAAACGAACGGTCTTTGATATCTCCGGCAATAGTGCCCCCGGACCAGATGGCCTCTCGGCCCTATTTTACCAAGCTTGTTGGAGCACCGTAGGGCCAGATGTGGTGGATGCGGTTAGGCAATTTTTCGGTGGAGCCTATCTCCCGCGGAGCTTTACGGCAACAAGTATTGTGTTAATCCCTAAGAAGCTGTTGCCCGAAACTTGGGGACACTACCTGCCCATCAGCCTGTGCAATGTCATTAATAAAGTGGTGACGAAAATCCTCACGAAGAGACTTGCACCCTTCCTACCCAGCGTCGTTTCACCGAATCAGAGCGGGTTTGTCAAAGGGAGGCTGCTAAATGATAATGTACTACTCGCACAGGAAATGTTCCATGAGCTTGCTCGATGCACACCGGCCCCGAATGTTGCAATCAAGATTGACATGGCCAAGGCCTACGATCATGTGCAATGGCCCTTCCTACTCAAGGTCCTGAGACAAATGGGATTCCCGGGGCTATGGATTGCGCTTATTGAACGGTGCATCGGCACTTGTTGGTTCTCGATCCTCATTAATGGTGCCCCGACAGGTTTCTTTAAGTCTACACGAGGGCTTAGGCAAGGTGACCCTATTTCCTCTGCCCTTTTCGTGTTAGCTGCTGATTATCTCTCACGATCCCTTGACAGACATAATACTTGGGAACAAGGAGATGACATTCAAAGCCACTCGTGGTTGCTTGGAGGTCAGCCACCTCGCCTATGCCGACGACATCATCATATTCACACAAGCGGCCACGACATCTCTCAGAAAACTCCGGACGTGCCTTGACCATTATGTAGCGGCGTCGGGCCAGCAAATCAATCTTGCCAAGAGCAACTTCTACATTGCCGAAGCGCACGACGGTTGGTCGAACACAATCCAAATGGAAGGGGGTTTCTCTAGAGGTACCTTCCCTTTCCTTTATCTGGGGTCCCTATTTACCGTGGAGTGAAGCGATCGGATATGTTTATGTTCCTCCGGGAAAAGATAGCGACCAGAATCTCGGGTTGGCCCACCGACATCTTTCCTTTGGGGGGAGACTTACCTTGATCAAGAGCACGCTTGAGGTGGTTCCACTACATATCTTCCAAGATATTGAGCCTACTAGCGGAGCACTCAAGCAATTGGACCAACAAATCGACGAGTGAGAAGAAAAGGACACACTGGAATAGCTGGGACCAGATTTGCCTTCCCACTGCCGAAAGGGGCCTCGGCATCCGCAATCTTAAAGAGGTACTCCGTGCCTTCAATATTAAACTTTGGTGGAGATTCCGGGAACAGAACTCCTTGTGGGCAAAGTACTTAATGGCCAAATATTGCCATAAGGCCTCCCCGCTCACTTCTAGAGCATCGGGCAGAAATAGCCCGACGTGGAAAAGGTTGCTGAAAGCGCGACACCAGGCTCATCGTCACATTCGATGGGTGGTGGGGCAAGGAAACATTTATTTCTGGGACGACTTCTGGCTTGAAGATGCCGCGCTTAGGGACCTATGCATCGATGATAGGGGAGCCCCCCTGACCATGGTCTCGGACTTTATTCGGGATGGGACATGGGACGAGGCCAAACTCCAACTGCTTCATGACAAAGCCGGGCTCCCTCAGCAAGCCATTGCGCAAATCCTTGATACACCAATTCTCTCGGGGGAGCCGGACATCCCGCGATGGCCCTTTCTCGACTAGGTGACTTTTCATTGGCCACGACATGGGAAATGTGACGCCCCGGATTTTTAATCCTTTTATTTCTGATTAAGTCGGATTTATTAGCTCGATTAATTCTCGTTGGAGGGCGTGGAATTTTTCATTGTATTTTCCGACGTTAGGATAAATCAAGTTTTGTATTAAAAACAACAAGTTGCAAGGAAATGCATTCAAGGATAAAAGTATGAGATATGCTTTTATTTAAAAGTACAATTTGGAAATACAAATTTCAATGTGGAGATGCAATTACATGATCAAGGAAGATGCTAATAGTACATGCTTACATGTGTGAAAGGGACAATACAAATCTTGGAATTTCTAAAGTAATATAGAAAATAAGAGCTTCAAAAGGAAGTCTTCTTTCTCTCTTTCCCTCCACCCCTTCTCGATTTCCAGCCCCAAGAACTCCAAGGAAAGGGGCAGCCCTAAAACCTGCAAAGTTAGCACATAAAGGGGGTTAGAAAAAGAACTCATAAGAAAGAAGAAGGAGAGGCAAGCTCCAATAAGCATGGGGAGGAACTAGGCTGAGTGGAATAGCCGAAAAGCTGCCCCCTTGACTAGGGAGGCAGCCATTTGACCATTCTCAAACTTGCACCAAGAAGGAATCAAGACCAACTGCCACAAGAAAAAAAAAAACTCAACCACAAGCCAGAAATGGATGCATAGAGTCCCCTCTATCGAGATTCAAGGGAGCAGCCAAGAGAGGGGATTTTTGCTCCCCAAAATTTCACCATTTTAGTATGAATCAACATACTCACAGAACCCAAAAGGAGCTAGGTATGCAGCCCCAAAACAGAATCATCAATCTCCAAAAATCAGGCACAAAATGACAACATTTGGAGCTATATAAGCAGCCTCACCACCTCAACTTTCCCCTCCACCATTCTTCACAAACTTCACCACACATAAGAATTTCGGCAAGGACTACGGAGGGGAAACGAGCGAGGCAGTGGCAACGAGATAGGAGCAACCTCACAACCGAGAATCACCAAAGCAAGGTAAACACCAACCTCACCCTCCTTGCATCATATAGAACAATCGATAGCTCAAGAATTTAGAACTTCCCGTAGGAAACTCACGACAAACACGGAATTGGAACAGTAGCAAATCGTTGAGTTTTCCACAGCAAGCATGTATAATAGAAAAATGAAGCTCACGGCAAGGAGCTAAACGCTCCCAAATGCTTAAGTAAAGACATAACAGTATACCCAAGAATCAAATCCAGTAATCAAACCCCTCCACCAAGAATCACAATTCTAGAACCAAGAGGCCACAATCGAATAACAATAAGCTAAGGGGGGAAGGGGGGAAGTGACTTAGCTTTTAGGCCGTTCGGCGAAGAGCGTCGACGATGGAGAACTCGTCGAAGGAAGTAATGGGGGGACGCTTACAGCGGCACTGCTTGCCGGAGGAAGAGCCGACGGAACGCTTGACGCCGAGGGCTGAGGCGAGACGCTTCTGGTGCAGCAGAGCCGAGAAGAAGGCAGCAGCGGCTGAATCGTCGAGGCGGCGCCCGACGCTACCCGGTGCTCGGCGATACGTCGGAGAAAGAGAAGAGCGAGAGAGGCGATGCCTCCTCCGTGTCGGTAACTCCGTCGGAGGCCGCGGGAGCTTCGCCGGCGTGAAGGAGAAGCGCCGCTGCTTCACCTCCAAATTAAGACCCCCAAATGTTGAAACGAAGGTAAAAATGTGGGAGGGAGAAGAATGAGAGAGAGACGCCGGTGGTGATGATCAGTGGAGGGCGAGACGCCGACGGCGCTTCGTCGGAGAGAGGGAGCGCAGCTCCTAAGTTCCTAAACTAGGGATTTCAATCATGGAATTGTGATTTGGGGAAAGTGAGTACCGACAGATTGGGCTGGTGCCCATGTGATTTAATTATTTGGGCCATTTCACTATAGATGATTTGGGCCTCTTGAATTTAATAAAGAGGATTGGGCCAATATATTTTAAAGAAGCTGGGCCGAGGAGGAATTAAAAAAAATGGGCTGCTCTAAGTAATAATTGGACCATGGGGTCATTTATTTGAGCTTTGGGCCAAGAGATTTTATTGGAATGGGCTACTTAATTAAATTAGTGGACTTGGGAAATGATATGGATTGGGATAGGACGAAGGACCCGTTGGATATATTGATCCAAGAACCCCACGTATAAGGTTTGGCAGCGGACTCCCTTGATTGATAATCTGGTTTGATCCACTTCCAGAGCTTGAAAAACCTCGACCCGTTGGCTATATGATCAGCCAAGAACCTCGGTATGGTTGAACGCCACAAGAACTTGCTCAAAGTATCTTGATAAGTTCCAAACAAGTGAAAAACTCTACAAAGAGAATTCAACTCACAAGACGGAATCTGTTTTCCATGATACCACGACAGAAACCTTCGACAACTCTCTAGAGAGAGATGCTCTCCCTTCTCTCTAGCAATTCTCCCTTTTGAACGATAATCCACCTTCCGACCACCCCCCACGCCGACCTTCCGTTCATCTCCGACCACCACCCTCGTTCGTCCAAGGCCACAACCACAACCCCGGCTCGCTCCTCCGGTCTCGAGCCACACCTCGCCAACCTCCGCTCAACTCCCCGGTGCGGCTGGTGTCTTGACTCTCCTTCAGCCATGCCGAAACACCCGCCGGATCCTCCACCGGGGTCCGAGGAACCCCGCACCATCTCGGATCACCAAATGGTCCTCCGGGCGGCCGAGGACCCTCCCTTGGTCCAACAAATGACGTTCACGTCGGAAGAGGCTTCCTCCACAAGCCTTCCCTCCAAGAAAATGGCGAGGAAATCCTTGAAAACAAACGTGAAAGAGAGGAAAAGTACCCCGGCCCCTTCCACCAAAGGCGATGGTCGGAAAAGGTTTATACTCTCACCTATGCCGGAAGACAAGCAACTCCGGAAGAAGATTGATTTCGGGGCCGAAGGTGGCTCACCGGTTGGAAGTCCCAAATGCAAAACAACCATCTTTCCGGCGCCTCCCGGCCGCGATATGAAGGTGGCTCCACCCGGGAATGAGGCCGAAATCGTCACCTATGATGAAGGGGATGAGAAAATCGCCATTGTTCTTGACTCTTACGATTATGCCGGCGAGATTCCGTCCTCCGGCCAGGACTCCGGCGACGGCCGGTCGACCGTCGAAGCAAGTGACGAGCCAGCCGCGCACGCTCCCCCACCACCTCATGTTGGACCACGTGATGCACAACTCTCCAAGATGGTTGGTGAAGTCATCTTGCCAAATATGGATAAAGGAACAAAACCACCTTTGAAAAGCTCCTTTGTCCCTTACCCTCCCAATAAAGGTGTCACATGTGCTGCAAAGAATACCTTGAAAGAAGGAGTAGTCAACTTGCCCGAAATGGAGTTAGGAACAAAATCACCTTTTGAAAGTGCCTTGGTGCCTTACCACAATGGGGGCTCACGTGAGTTGCTAGCCGTTGAGGCTCCAATACAGCCACAAACCCATGAACTCATCCACCTCGCCACCTTGGACTCGGCGGAGACCCTCGACACAATGGCCGCCCAACCCCTCATCATTGCCGGACCACCGGAGACCGGAAGTAAGCTCTACGTGGCGCGCGCCAGCCGGGTGCCGAGACTTGAACCTCCGGGGTCCTCACCCTCGACGGACCTTATCGCCTCACTTGAGGAGTTTCCACCACTTGAGAAAGGTAGAACACTCAAAATTCGGGACACTTTTGAGAAGGGATCACCGAGTCGGAAGGAGGAGATGGCCGCGACAAATCCAAAACTAAGATGGGGCAGCTCCGTGCCACAAGGAACGCAACCGAAAGCGCCTCTTCGATTAGGATATGGAGTCCCAAGCATTGAAACGTCCATCCCGATGGTAATTGGAGATTGTGACCCGGAGACGAGCAACAACTATACACCCCCGGATTTGCATGGGCCGAACCAACAAACTCCCGGAACAGGGATGGGGCCGAGCACGGGATTGAACCATGCGAACCTGCCCAAGACACACGAGCCACACTCGGTGATCGCCGGGAAGCCGATAACATCGGCCGAAGTGCTAAAAGGCTCCTCCGACCCAAACGGCCCGTAAGTGTTCGAACCGGAGAAGATTCAAAACATTGGCTTTGCCTCAGCATCAAACGGCATCCCGACCATTTACTTTTCCGGGGCGGAGACACGAATGTTGGCTGAAGGCATTGGGCACGCAATCGTGGGTAAGTTTTCTCATTCTATCCCTACGGGGCATCAAATTCAAAAGGCCCTTGACAACATCAAATTGAGTCGTGGCTTTAATTGGAAATATATTAATGCTAAACACATTCTTATTCAATGCGAGGACATTGGGGATTATGCTCGCCTTCTTGGTGGCCCGAGGGGCTCCCCCGTATGGTTCATTGACCGACACCCGATGAGGGTATTCAAATGGTCCCCGGAGTTTGATGCGTATTGTGAGTCCCCGATCGCGGCAATTTGGTGCAACTTAATAGGCCTCCCAATTCACCTCTATGATCAATCGGCCCTATTCGCCATCGGCAAGCTCCTCGGTACCCCAATTCAAATCGACCGTGCCACGGACAACAAGTCTCGGCTATCCTTCGCACGCATTTGCATCGAGATTGATATTACAAAGCCACCTCCCGAGGAGATCATTCTTGATCTTTGTGGGCGGGAGACGGTGCAACAAGTCCGATGGGATAAGATTCCTTCCTACTGTCAAGATTGCAAACATGTTGGACACACGAGGGAGGTTTGTTATGCAACGGGCAAGAAGGAACGACCGGCCAAGAGAAACTATAATATCGGCCCACTCAAACAGCCACATTCGGACGACCTAGGTGTTAAAGAAATGCAAGACACCGGGGGGAATGATGCTAATCCTAATGATGCTAATCCTAATGAATGGAAACGCCAAGGGAAGAAAAAGAATAGTGGTGCGGATCGAGCAAACTACAAAGCAAAAGGAACCAAAGGTGCGGACACACATTGGCAAGGCCCGGACATCTTAGGAGATTTCAATGACAACAAGGAAGCTTCGTCGGAATCACATCGTGCGAGTGGAACTCGGAATGGTCGAGAGGCCTCAAGCCATCTTAAAGGCTTCAAGCCTTTTGCCTATCCACTCGAGGAAGCGACACCGGGTGTCGTTAACCGGGTCTCGGCCGTCCGGGGTGGGAATCCCGTCTCGGCACCCATCGGCCCAAGCGGCTCAACAACAAAGACCACCGTGGCCAAGAGTAGAGAACAAGAGAAGGCAAACTGTTTGAGCACTAATCAATACTTCTCCCTCATGGAAGATGAAGAATATGAGGATGGTGATCATGATGCCAATGAGAGCTTCGAGAGGGGCGCGCACAATCGTGATGATGCTGGTGGTGCGAGCAACCCAACCTTGGAGGCCGAGACGGATCACGAATGGCACGACCAACAAATGACCGATTTCCGAGGGGGGCCTTCACACCCGCCGGGTACGGAACCTCACTGTTAATTATGTCCTTAAACTATATGTTTTGGAACGTTAGGGGTATTGCGAATGCTCCAACCCAAAACGTTTTAAAAAGATTGATCAAGTCTCATAATGTTCAATTTCTTGCAATAATGGAGCCGTTTACAGACCCCAACCCGGAGAAATTCTCTAGGGCATTGGGGCTAGTGTTTAAAGGCTCAAATACTAATGGAAAAATTTGGATTTTTGTTGAGGAGGGCGTCAACTTTGTTGTGGAAGAGGACTCGGATCAAATGCTCCACGGCCGTTTCCTTTCTCCTCGCCTTGAAAGACACATTTCAGTCTCGGCTATCTACGCAAAGTGCTCACGGACGGGAAGATACCACCTTTGGGATAAGTTGAGGGAGATTGCGGTCATCACCGACGGAACACCTTGGATCGTCGGCGGGGACTTCAACACTATTCTATCCCCACATGAGAGAGTTGGGAGCGACACCAACCGGCAAGCTGAGATGATTGACTTCGCCGAGACAATTGAGGATTGCAGGCTTCTTGACCCGGGGTTCGACGGATCGGACTACACGTGGGCAAAGAACGGACTTATGGAGAGGCTCGATAGAATTTTGGTGAACGATGCTTGGCCACAGGTTTTCGAGGCAACGAGGGTTACTAACCTCCCACGCGTCTCATCGGATCATGGGCCGGTTTTGGCAAGATGTAGATGTCATAATCGGTAGCCCGGAGGAAAGGCCTTCCGATTCCAAAACATGTGGATCCGCCATGAGGGCTTCTTGGATACTGTACGCAATACTTGGAACCAGCCTACGGAGGCCGAGGGATTGCTTAATCTTCAAATCAAGCTTGCGCGAACAAAAAAAATGCTCAAACTTTGGAATAAGGAAGTCTTTGGAAATATACATGCCAATCTAAAGGAAATGGAAGATAAGGTGGCTGAGGCCCAAAGTGAGTTTGAAATAAACCCGTCGGGCGAAAACAGAGCCTTGGTAAACAAGCTCATTGCCAATTACATCCTTCTCCTCAAAATGGAGGAAGACTATTGGAGACAAAAAGCGGCCCTCCGATGGCTAGCGGATGGAGACAAGAACACAAGGTTCTATCAAAGCTAGGTTAAACAGAAGAGGATTCGATTGCGGATTCATAGAATATCCGTGAATGGAGTGGAAATCACTGGGGAGGAAGAGATCAAGAACTCGGCGGTTGATTTCTACAAGAACCTCCTAGCACCCCCACCCTTGGCCCTCGGCGTGCCGGACTTTAGTTTGATCCGCCAGCTCCCACCTTCGGAACAACTCTGGGATCTTCCTACACCACCTGAGGGGGATGAAATTAAGCGAGCTGTGTTTGATATATCTGGGGATAGTGCACCAGGACCGGATGGTTTTACGGCTACCTTCTATCAAACGTGCTGGGGTATCGTGGGACAAGATGTGGTTCATGCGGTTAGACAATTCTTCCTTGGGGCGTTCCTCCCGCGGAGTGTCACAGCAACAAGTATAGTCCTGATCCCCAAGAAGCTCACTCCTGAATCGTGGGGGGACTATCGCCCCATCAGCTTGTGCAATGTGATCAACAAGATCATTACAAAGGTCCTTACGAAAAGGCTTACTCCTTTCCTTCCCCACGTCATTGCCCCAAACCAAAGTGGGTTCGTGAAAGGTCGACTTTTGAACGATAACGTGCTCCTGGCCCAGGAAATGTTCCTCGAGCTTCCAAGGTGCTCCCCTGCCCCGAATGTTGCTCTTAAAATTGACATGACAAAGGCCTATGACCGCGTCCAATGGCCGTTTCTCATCAAGGTCATACGACAAATGGGATTTCTGGAAGCTTGGATCTCCCTCATTGAAAGATGTGTTGACACTTGTTGGTTCTCGGTGCTAATTAATGGCGCCCCCTCGGGCTTCTTCAAGTCTACCCGAGGGCTCCGACAGGGCGATCCTATCTCACCGGCCCTGTTTGTGATTGCGGCGGAATACCTCTCTAGGGCGCTTGATAAACTTATTTTGGAACACAAAGAGATGGCTTTCAAGGCGGCCCGGCACTGCATGGAGATTAGCCACTTAGCCTATGCCGACGATATCATCATCTTCACCCAAGCGGCGGCGCCCTCTATTAGGCGCCTAAGAGCATGCCTTGAAGATTATGCGGAGGTCTCGGGCCAACAAGTCAACCTTGCTAAGAGTAATTTCTACATTGCCGAGATTCATGATGGTTGGGCAGGATCAATCCACTCGGAAGGAGGATTCTCTCAAGGTACATTCCCTTTTCTTTACTTGGGAGTACCCATATTTCTAGGAGTTAAACGAACGGATATGTTTATGTTCCTCCGGGAGAAAGTGGCGTCGCGGATCTCGGGATGGGCTCATAGGCATCTCTCGTTCGGGGGGAGGCTAACACTAATCAAGAGTACCCTGGAAGCGGTTCCCCTTCACATTTTTCAAGCTATCGAGCCAACAGCCGGCGCTCTCAAACAGATTGATCAACAGCTGGCTAGGTTCTTCTGGGGATCCTCAAATGAAAGGAAGAAGACACATTGGATCGGGTGGGATCAAATCTGCCTACCCACCGCCGAGGGCGGCCTTGGCATCCGCAAGTCAAAGGAGGTTCTCCGAGCCTTCAATGTCAAATTGTGGTGGCGATTTAGGGAGCAAAACTCTCTTTGGGCTATTTATATGATGACCAAGTACTGCACCATGGCTTCCCCTCTTGTGGCTAGGCCCTCGGGACGAAGTAGCCCTAATTGGAAACGGCTCATGAAAGTTCGGGTGCAAGCACAGCCGCACATCAGATGGGTGGTGGGGCTAGGCAAGATCTTTTTCTGGGACGACATATGGCTCGGCAATTGCACCTTAAGGGAGCTAGCGCTTGATGATCGAAGATGCGCAAGGGATAGGATCGAGGACTATACCCGGGATGGAGTATGGGACGAAACCAAACTCCAACTCCTCCAAACCCAAGCCGGCCTCCCGCACCATGTAATCCAGCAAATTATCGGCACCCCAATTGTTCATGGAGAACCGGACATCCCAAGATGGAACATCTCTCGGCTCGGGGACTTCTCCCTTGCCACGACCTGGGAGACCATCCGTAACCGGAGGCCTATCATCCGGGGCTTGGATGACTTATGGAAGGCCAGCCTTACACACTCAATTTCCTTCTTCATTTGGAGGTTGCTCTCTAACCGTATCCCGGTCGACACAAAGCTCCAGTGGAGAAAGATTGAGATGGCCTCTAAATGCCAATGTTGCCAATTTAGGCCAAACATTGAGTCCCTACAACACCTCTTCATCCAAGGAACGGGGGCTACCAGGGTGTGGAGGGAGTTTGACGCTTGGTTTGAAGGATCAACACCACGAATCCAGGTCAATGACACCATTCCGGAACGACTGGAGGTCTGGTCGAGAAGAACCAGGCAAGATAACAAGAAACACCTGAGCCACGCTATGCCTTATCTTATCATGTGGTTCCTATGGGCCGAGAGGAATCGTAGTCGTCACCAAATGACCCAATTCAAGGCGTACAACGTGGTGTGGCAGGTACAAACTTATATCCGAAACAGCATGATTAATGGGAACATAATGAAAAAACATTGGAAGGGAGTGAGATTCAATTTTCACCTACCGGCCGAAGCGGAGAATAGGGTGCCGAGGCCTCTTGTTGTATCAATTAAGTGGCACCCTCCGAACGGGGCATGGATCAAGATCAATACGGACGGTGCCTTCCTGGAATCCTTGGATAAGGCCGGAGGGGGAGGAATTATCCGTGACTGTGCAGGGCGAATGTTAGTCGCCTTCACCACACCACTCCGAGCCCACTCAGCCCTTGAGGCTGAACTCAAGGCCATCCACCACGGACTAACCTTGGCGAAGGAGTTTAACCGACCTATTTGGCTCGAGGTGGACTCTGAACAGGCGCTTAACCTCCTTAATGGTGCCAGCTGGGGGCCGCCCCAAGTTAGACATGAAGTAGCTCGTCTAATCGTCCTCAAACGACATATAACACTCCGCACATCCTTTATTCATCGGGAGGGAAACAAAGTGGCTGATTTCCTAGCAAAAATGGGTGCGGAGAAATTAGAGTATCACCGCATGAACGATAGCACAGCCCCTCGGCTATTAAGGGCAATGATCCGCTTGGAGGAAATGGGCATTCCGAATATCCGAGTCCGAGATGAAGACTCTACCTAGTCTAGGTCGTTTTCATCGTTTTGAGTTTTGAATGGAGTAGGGCGAGGTCTGCACCATGTTGGCGCGGACCGCTCACTACTCTAATGGCTCTTTCTTTGTCGGGACACCACTATCGGGTGTGGCCATGAATTGTAACCTACCCCTTTTTTGAAATATAGGGATGAGGGACCCACGAACCCTCCACCGTGACGGTGTTTAAAAAAAAAAAAAAAAAACTCACAAGACAAAGTCTATTTTCGTATTTGATCAATGGTGTCCTCAAATGACATGCTTACAAGCCTATTTATAGGCTAGAATGGACTCTTGAAAGTCTCATATCATTAGTACAACTTAAGACCTTTAGAATGACTCATAATAAGTGAAAAGTAACTCCTAAACTATTGGTGTGACTTTAGGACATCTAAAGTCACTTATTTAACTCAAAAAGTAACTTAAAAATGACTCTTCATTTTGGTTGCTCCAACTTGGACGAAAATGCATCATGTATCTTCAATTTGGGCCTCCAAAATGTGATATATATAGTGACTCAAAACTTCATGCATTGGGCTGCCCACTAACTTGAATAATATTCACCATTTGGCCCAATGTAGATTGGTCTTGGAATTGGGCTTTTATTTCATCAACTAAAAGCATCATGGACTCCTTTATCTTCTTAGCTCTAGCTCTTGTAATTGGTCCACTTTGAATGAACATTGGATCCATCTTCTTGTCCTTGTAGATCAGCTTGGGTGTAGCTCCATCATTCCCTTCTTCTTCAAGAGGATTCGTCCTCGAATCTAATTCACCAACATAAGGAGATAAATCAGAAACATTGAAAGTAGCACTTACATTAAACTCACCAGGTAAGTCAAGTTTGTAAGCATTATCATTGACTTTTCCAATCACTTGGAATGGTCCATCTCCTCTTGGCTGCAACTTGGACTTTCTTTTCGAAGGAAATCTCTCCTTTCTCATATGCAACCAAACCCAATCTCCCGGCTCAAAGATGACTTGTTTCCGACCCTTGTTGGCTTGGTTTGCATATTGTTCTGTCCTCTTTTCAATGTTGAGTCTTACCCTTTCATGCAATCTTTTCACCATTTCGGCCTTAGCTTTTCCATCAAGACTTGCACGATCTTCAATAGGTATTGGAATCAAATCTAGTGGGCTCAATGGATTAAAACCATACACAACTTCAAATGGAGAAAAGTTAGTAGCAGAATGAACACTTCGATTATAAGCAAATTCAGCAAAAGGTAAGCATTCCTCCCAACTTTTCAAGTTCTTTTTAACTAAAGTTCGTAGTAATTGAGACAAAGTCCTATTAACTACTTCAGTTTGTCCATCAGTTTGTGGATGACAAGTAGTAGAAAACAAGAGTTTAGTTCCTAACTTATTCCACAACACTCGCCAAAAATGACTCACAAATTTAGCATCTCGATCACTCACAATTGATCTAGGAACACCATGCAAACGGACAATTTCTTTAAAGAACAAATCAGCGATATGAGATGCATCATCAGTTTTGTGACATGGAATAAAATGTGCCATTTTTGAAAACCTATCAACAACCACAAAAAATGAATCTCTACCTCTTTTTGTTCTTGGCAAACCAACAACAAAGTCCATTGAAATATCATCCCAAGGTGCACTAGGAATTGGTAACGGTTTGTACAAACCATATGGGTGTGATTTAGACTTGGCTTGCATGCAAGTTATGCATCTTTTACAAATTCTTTCAACATCCACACGCATTTTAGGCCAAAAGAAATATTCATGCAAAACATCCATTGTCTTATGGACTCCAAAATGCCCCATTAAACCACCACCATGTGCTTCACGCACAAGCAATTCACGCATAGAACCTTTAGGAATGCACAGTTTATTTTCTCTAAACAAATAGCCATCATGCCTATAGAACTTGTCAAACGCAGCATGCTCACAAGCTAAATAGATAGAAGAAAAGTCCGGGTCATTATCACACATTTCCTTAATCAACTCAAAACCAAGCAACTTAGAACTCAAATTAGTGATCAAAATGTACCTCCGAGACAATGCATCAGCCACAATGTTTTCTTTTCCCTTTTTGTATTTGATTACATACGGAAATGATTCAATGAATTACACCCACTTAACATGTCTCTTGCTAAGCTTACCTTGACCTTTCAAGTACTTGAGAGATTCATGATCCGTATGAATTACAAACTCTCTAGGCCACAAGTAATGCTGCCATGTTTCCAAAGCTCTAACCAACGCATATAACTCCTTGTCATACGTTGGATAGTTCAATTGAGCTCCTTTCAACTTTTCGCTAAAGTAAGCGATTGGCTTTCCATCCTGCAACAAAACAGCTCTGATGCCTACTCCAGATGCATCACATTCAAGCTCAAACATGTTATCAAAGTTAGGCAAAGAAAGAATTGGTGCAGTTGGAAGTTTTTCTTTAAGGAGATTAAAAGCATGCTCTTGTTTTTCTCCCCAATAAAAACAAACATCCTTTTTCACAATTTCATTCAAAGTTGCAGCAATTGTACTAAAATCCTTGACAAACCTCCTATAAAAACTTGCAAGACCATGAAAACTTCTAACTTGTGCTACATTTTGAGGAATTGGTCATTCTAAAATAGCTTTCACCTTCTCCTTTTCCATTTCAATCCCATTAGCACTTATAACAAAACCAAGAAAAACAACTTTATCCATGCAAAATGAACACTTCTTGAGATTAGCATACAATGATTCTTTTCTTAAGGTGTCCAAAATAGCATGCACATGGTTAAGATGTTCATCCACATTTTTGCTATAGACAAGAATATCATCAAAATAAACAACCACAAATTTTCCAATGAATTTTCTCAAAACATGGTGCATCAATCTCATGAAAGTGCTTGGTGCATTAGTTAAACCAAAAGGCATGACTAACCACTCATATAGACCAAATTTTGTTTTAAAGGCTGTTTTCCATTCATCTCCTTCTCTAATGCGAATTTGATGATAACCACTTTTCAAATCGATCTTACTAAACACAACAGATCCATGCAATTCATCAAGCATATCATCTAGCATAGGAATAGGATAGCGATACTTTACAGTGATTTTGTTGATTACTCGACAGTCGGTGCACATCCTCCATGATCCATCTTTCTTAGAAACAACAATTACCGGCACAGCACATGGACTCATGCTCTCACAGATTTTTCCTTTCTCCAACAACTCTTGCACTTGCCTTTGAATTTCCTTAGTCTCTTCGGGATTGGCCTTATAGGCTGGTCGGTTTGGTAGAACTGCACCGGGAACAAAGTCAATTTGATGTTCAATACCTCTTAATGGAGGTAATCCACTTGGTTCATCCTCGGGAAAGACATCCTCGAATTCTTGTAAAAGAGACACAAAAGTACTTGACAAAGAAGTGGTTAATTCGTTAGTGGTAAACAAAGACTCTTTGTACACTAAGATGAAAACACTCTTTTCTTTAACTATTGCACTCTTTATTTCTTTTGCTCTCACATAGAAATTCTTTTTTTCTTTTCCCTCATTCTTACTTTTCTCTCGACTCTTTTCACTAGACTCTTTTTCAATGCCCTCGCTTTTTTTTCTCTCGACCTCACGAGCTCTCCTTGCTTGAGATAATTTCTGTTGATCTTCTTGAACTTGTTGAGGTGTCAAAGAGACAAGCATGATAGACTTGTTGTTGTGCTTGAAGGTGTAGTGGTTGTGAAATCCATCATAAGTCACTCTACGATCAAACTGCCATGGCCTCCCCAAAAGAATGTGACTAGCATGCATTGGCACAACATCACAAAGAACATCATCTTTATAATTGCCAATTGAAAATGAAATTAAAACTCGCTTAGTCACTTGAATTTCTCCACATTCATTAAGCCATTGTAGCTTGTACGGATTAGGATGTTTTTCCGTTGTTAAGCTCAACTTTTCCACCATTTCAGAACTTGCAACATTTGCACAACTACCACCATCAATAATCATTATGCAAAGTTTACCTAGGACCAAACACCTTGTGTGGAAGATGTTCTCCCTTTGTTGATCATCATTTCTGTTTTGCATGTTTAGAGCCCTTCGAACAACCAAAAGTTCTCCATGTTCTGGTCCAATCTCCTCTAATTGTTTATCCTCCTCCTCATCATCATCATCTTCACGTTCACTTTCAGATTCTATCTCTCCATTTGGCTTCAAAATCATCACCCTTTTGTTTGGACATTGAGATGCAATGTGTCCAACACCTTGACA
This sequence comes from Salvia splendens, assembly GCF_004379255.2. Classification (NCBI taxonomy): domain Eukaryota; kingdom Viridiplantae; phylum Streptophyta; class Magnoliopsida; order Lamiales; family Lamiaceae; genus Salvia; species Salvia splendens. The sequence goes on along the minus strand of NC_056036.1, from coordinate 25,371,171 downwards.
ACGAAAACATTTGATATCTCTATTTCGAGTAGAAGTAGAAGTAGAAATACCTTTACCCTTCTCAAATTCTTTGGACTTGGATGTCGACGCTTCATTTTGGGGTTTAGAACCTGCCCCAAAATTGGATTTGGATGAAGTCCACTCTTTTGTCCTTGAAGAATGAGAACTTGTTGAAAAATTCTTTTGGATTGTTCCCTTCTTCTTCAATTGTCCCTCCACCTTCATGGCCATATGAACCATGTCCTCCAACTCCACATAGTGTTGAAGCTCTACAATGTTTGCAATCTCCCTATTCAGCCCACATAAGAATCGAGCCATAGTTGCTTCTCTATCTTCTTCAACATTTGCCCTAATCATGGCAATCTCCATGTCTTTGTAGTACTCATCAACAGATTTAGTACCTTGTTTCATAGATTGTAATTTTTGATACAATTCACGAAAATAATGAGAAGGTACAAATCTCTTACGCATTATGCTTTTCATTTCTTCCCAAGTCGAAACCGGTCTTCCTCCATATCGCCTTGTACTAGTTGTCAATTGATCCCACCAAACTATAGCATAGTCAGCGAATTCAATAGCAGCAAGTCTAACCTTTTTCTCCTCGGAATAGTTGTGACATTCAAAGATGAGATCCACCTTTCTCTCCCACTCCAAATAAGCTTCGGGATCACTCCTTCCTTGGAATGTTGGGATCTTCAGTTTGATGCTTCTCAAATCACCATCCACTTCATTTGTACGCCCTCTTCTACCGTTTCCACGTCTCTCATTTCGATGCCTATATGAAGCATCATCTTTTCCTCCACTCTCTTCCTCCTCGTTATTATTTTCATTTGTTGCCTGAACTTCTAGCCTCTCCAACCGCCCCGAAACACTTTCCAGAATCCGTGCAAACCTTGCAAATTGTTGTTGCATGGCTTTCAACGTAGGATCAACTGGAATATGATCGTCAGTAGAATCCATCCTCACAGTTCACTCGTGTATCACACAAAAAAATAAACCTCACAAAACACTCGTGTATATCACTCGTTGGCTTTTACCTCCCCTCAAATAACCTCACCTCTCAAGCCTTTTACCACTCTTTCTCTTTTGCAAAGAAAACACAAGTATAAAACAAATCAAGAACAAACAAGAACAAATAGCAATCAACCAACTTTAGCCCTTGAATGAAGGATGAAAGGAAATGGTCGAGAAAATGATGTGAAAAATGTATTTGGGTTTTTTTTTTTCTGGTTTTTTTGTTTGCTTCTTTTTGTAAAGCAAAAAAAGATAATATATAAAAGAAGGTAAAGATGTTTACTATATGTACTTTTTTTTTTGGCCACTTTTTTTTTTCTTTTTTTGCAACAACTAGATAAAATGAAGATAAAGTTGTGCTAGCCTTTCTCACTTTTTTTTTTCGATTTTTTTTTTGAAACTAAGATATGAATGTAAGGTAAAGCTAAGAATAGATCAATACCAGATGGCTCGTGATACCAAATGATATGGATTGGGATAGGACGAAGGACCCGTTGGATATATTGATCCAAGAACCCCATGTATAAGGTTTGGCAGCGGACTCCCTTGATTGATAATCTGGTTTGATCCACTTCCAGAGCTTGAAAAACCTCGACCCGTTGGCTATATGATCAGCCAAGAACCTCGGTATGGTTGAACGCCACAAGAACTTGCTCAAAGTATCTTGATAAGTTCCAAACAAGTGAAAAACTCTACAAAGAGAATTCAACTCACAAGACAAAGTCTATTTTCGTATTTGATCAATGGTGTCCTCAAATGACATGCTTACAAGCCTATTTATAGGCTAGAATGGACTCTTGAAAGTCTCATATCATTAGTACAACTTAAGACATTTAGAATGACTCATAATAAGTGAAAAGTAACTCCTAAACTATTGGTGTGACTTTAGGACATCTAAAGTCACTTATTTAACTCAAAAAGTAACTTAAAAATGACTCTTCATTTTGGTTGCTCCAACTTGGACGAAAATGCATCATGTATCTTCAATTTGGGCCTCCAAAATGTGATATATATAATGACTCAAAACTTCATGCATTGGGCTGCCCACTAACTTGAATAATATTCACCATTTGGCCCAATGTAGATTGGTCTTGGAATTGGGCTTTTATTTCATCAACTAAAAGCATCATGGACTCCTTTATCTTCTTCGCTCTAGCTCTTGTAATTGGTCCACTTTGAATGAACAATGGATCCATCTTCTTGTCCTTGTAGATCAGCTTGGGTGTAGCTCCATCAGGAAATTAATATGGTTGGAGTGGAATTAAATTAAGGAATTGAGCTCGAAGCTTAATTAAATTAATTTCTGAATAATTTGAGTTTCGAAGATGGAAAAAAAATATTAAAACGGAGACGCGAAGGGCCGACCGGCGTCGCCCCGCGACGCCATGGGCGGCCTTAAGAAGCCTTAAGAAAAATCCGAAGAAGAAGGAATTTAAGGAGTGTTTTAAGAATCCATATTTTATTAAGAGAAATAGAATTTCTCCAAGAGAAGTAAAGAGAATAATTAAGTGCTGCAGAGCAGTAAAGCCGAGTTAGGATTTAAGAAAAATCCAATGAGCCGAGACTAAGAGATAGATGCTATCCTATAGGATGCATGCATTCTTTTTCAGAAAAATAGTTCAAGTACTAATTAGCGTGTTACGGTATTTATTTTCAAGGGAGAAAATATTCAAGGGCAAGTGAGGCCTAACGAGGAATTTAATTGGGGATAAGCATACGAGGTGGGCTTTTCTTTTAATATCCAGCACTATAGTGTGGATATAAAGAAAATGTTTTGAAGTTATGAAATATCTTTTCTCAAAAATGAAGATGTGATCATCTCTTTTAAAGTTGTTGTCACGCCATAAAATATTTGTTTTGAGACCTGTCTGTGAGGGCTATATGCCGAGAGTTTGGCGATGCTAAAAGTTTAGTAACGAATTCGGTTCCCAATAGGACCGCAAATCCTATTCGGAATGACGTGCACGAGCGCTGTGAGCCATCCTAGAGAGAGGTTGGCCGGCGAGGGTGTTTGTTGAAGGTGGCCACCTTCACAGCACGAGTTTCTCAGACAGGGAGGGAATACCAAGAACTTAGACTGATCAGTCGGACTTTTAAGATCACAAAAGAATTTAGTATGCTCGGGCCTTTTTAAGAAAAACCCCCGTGCGATACTGTTGATGGATGACAACTTATATATGTATGTTTTGTTTTCGGCACGTGTCCACTGAGTACTCCTGTACTCAGCCCTGCATGTATTTATAAATGTGCAGGTTGAACGTCAAGAGGAAGGAATATTGATCGGAGTCGATGCTATTGAATAATCAAGTGGATCTCTCTACGATTCGTGTCTTCATACACGAAGTCGTTTAGTAAGGACCTATTCCGCTGTACTTTTGTCAAGTGAAAATTTTCAAAGTCTCACCTTCGAACTCTGATTTAGTTGATACGATGAATTATTCTATTTTGAGATCTTGTAATCAAATACTTGCATTCTAATTTGCGGTATCAATTGATTGGCCTTTCGGCAAGTCCCTTGAGTTCTTTTCTCGTTTCGTTAATTCCACTTATTAGTCACGGATTTCCCGCTTTTGCTATCATTAGCAAAGTGCGGTCGTGACAGGAAACCATCTGGTCTCAAAGGTCGATCATCCCGGGACTTGATGATATCTGGCAGGCCAACCTCCCGGTACCTCTGGTTCAGAGGATGTAGTGGTTCTAGCTGCCGAAGCAAGAGGAGTTTCTGCAGTGGAATCAGCATCCGCTGCTGCAACTCTTGAAAATGTAGAGAAACCTCTTAACTTTGATGATTATAATTCAGTTGCTATGATCGAGGTTCTTGGCTTGGAACGGTTAAAATCAGAACTTCAAGCGTGTGGGTTGAAGTTTAGTGGCACTCTGAAAGAACGCGCAGAGAGGCTTTTCCTTCTCAAAACCACCCCGTTGGAGATGCTTCCTAAGAAGCTGTTTGCCAAGAAATGAAACCCTAGTACTCCTCGTCTTTCTATGACAGGGATCTATTCTACTGTTTGTATCGAATAGATGATGAAGTCATCACTATTTACTGATGATGTATGTGAATTTTCAGTGTGAGCTATTCAAAGAAATGAACTTTCTGCTTCATATCTATCTTGTTCTTGCAATTTAAACTTGGTAATATTTGGCTGATATAATTAATTACTGTATTTATTTTCTTGTACATTTTGGTAAAATAAGGATGCTTTTATATTGCAGTTTTGCAAAAAAAAAATAAATAAATAAAATCTGGCAGGCCGGGCTCACCAAGTCAATCGCAATCTTCAATTGGCGCCTCCTGTCGAATCGGATCCCGGTTGACACCAAGCTTCAATGGAGAGGGATCGAGATGGCATCCAAGTGTGCCAATGTTGCCATAAGAAGGATGCGATTTTTGCTAGAGAGAGAGGCTCCTCCTTCTCTCTAAGAATCTCACTCTTATTGCCTCACGCCGAACCAGCCCCCGCTGTCCCTTCTTCCGGTGAACTCATTCTCTCTACGTTAACCACCGTCTCAACCACCATATCCTCTGGTGAGTTGCCCTACATCGACGCGAGACCATCGTACCCCTTTTACGGCCCTTGTCGCCGAAACCTGCCTAGAAGTCCGACCATGCCGGATACCCCACCGCGCGACCCGCCGGACCCTGAGGAGGCTCGTCTAATTTCGGATCAACTAATGGTTTTCCATTCAAATAACGAAACATCACCACCAATCCCAACTAAGGCCATGAAGGTGAAGATTTTAAGAATAAAGCTTAAGAGCCGGCGCAACACCCCGGAGCGCCCCACCAAAGGCCAAGGCCGGAAGCGATTTGTCCCATCCCCCCTCCCGGAGGACAAACAACTTAGGAAGAAGCTCTCCTTTGATGCTGGACGTAGCACCACCATGGGTTCCCCGAAACAAAAAGGAGCCATTTTTCCGGTGAGTCCTCAAGGTGAAAAGGTGGAGGCTCTACATGTCCCTACAGCCCTAAATTTGGATCTTGACGACGAACGAGAACGGGGCTGCGAAAGCTCCTACAACATCGTCAAGGTGACGGTTATGCCGGAATTCAAGCGGCGCGCCGGTGACGGAGTGACTGGAGGTGAAGAGAACAAAGTTGCCGAACACCCCCCCACCATGCCTGAAATGGTAATAGACACTCATGAGGTACAACACTCATTGGACAAAGGAAAAGTCAGCATGCCTGAAATGGTAATAGACAAAAATATGCTTTTGGAAAGTTCCTTGGTGCCAAGCCATGTTGGTGATTCACGTGACTCTCTTGGCATTGAGGCCCCAATGAAGCCAAGTAAGGACAATCTTCTACAACTTGTGTCATTGGATATGGCGGAAAGATTTGACTCCATGGTGGCCCAGCCGTTACTCTCCGGTGGCTTCCTAGAAGAAGGAATCACGGCCGGCAGAGCTTGTTTTTCCTTGCCGATGGGGGACAAACCGTCGATGATGCCACTTCCGAACCCCCAAGGCCCGTCCCTTGAAGACTTCCCACCTCTTGAGAAGGGGAGAACCCGGAAGCTCCGGGATTCCTTCGAAGCTGGCCCACCGTCCCATAGAATGGACAGGGTTTGGCCGAGACCTAATACGGGAAGTCCTATGCTCCTCGACACGGCTGCCAAGGTGGGTACTAACGAAGGCGGGTCGGAGACGGGGGGCAAACACCCCGACGAGTGCGACAGACATGGCTCGAGCGACCGTGGTTCCCACGAACAAAGAAGGGGAAGGCCAAAACAAGAAGCTACATATCATGAAACCTCTTGGTAGTGCGGGGCCCGAGGTAGGCCATGATAGCATGCCAAGGTCTATGGCGGATATGGTTCGGGGACCATATAAAGGACGACGGACCTCAAGCTTTCATCCCCGAAAGCATCAAGAACATAGGCTTCGCATCTTCCTCAAACGGCACCACGACCATATATGTTTCAGCCTCGGAGACCGAAAAGCTAGCGACGAATCTTGGCCTCGGCATCGTCGGTAAGTTCTCTCACTCTATTCCGGCGTCTCATCAAATTCAAAAGGCACTTGATAACATTAAATTTTGTCGAGGATTTACATGGAAATATATTAATGCAAAGCATATTCTTATTCAATTTGAGGATATCGCGGACTATGCCCGGATGCTAAGTGGCCCAAAAGGCACCCCCGTTTGGTTTGTTGATCGGCACCCGATGCGGTTGTTCAAATGGACCCCGGAATTATGCTTATTGTGAGTCCCCTATCACGGCGATTTGGTGCAACCTAGTTGGTCTTCCCATCCACCGTTTTTATCAGTCGGCCCTTTTTGCTATCGGCAAGTTGCTTGGTACACCGATCCAAATTGGCCGTGCTACAACTAACAAGACACGGTTATCTTTCGCCCGTATCTGCATTGAGAAAGATATCACGAAGCCCCCCCGGAGGAGTTCATCTTGGACATCTGTTGGCGTGAGATGGTGCAGCAAGTTAAGTGGGACAAAATTCCCTTGTATTGTCGAGAATGCAAACACGTGGGACACAAGAGTGAGGTGTGCTATGCGGCTGGTAAGATGGAGCAACCTGCGAAAAGGAACTACAACAATGTCACACCAAAACAGCCCCACCATGGAGATCATGTTGTGCGAGGAAAACAAGGCCAACCAAAACAAATGCCGAATAATAACGAGTGGAAACAACAAGGGAAGAATAAGGGCACGATCGGTCACTCGGACATTATCCACGTGGAAAAGGAGATGGGAGCCCCGACTTGGTCTGGACCGGACATCATGGGTGCCCTACAGGAGGAACACGGAGGGGACCCGGCTAGCCCAGCCAAGCGAGGAGTTCATCAAGGGAGGGAGGACTCTTTCCCTCGTTCGAATTCGGCCTTCACACCTTTCTCATATGATGATGGAGACATTTGTGTGAAGAAGGGATCCATGATTGAGCCTAGAGGCTCGTTAACCTCTAGGCGAGGAGGGTTGCAAGGCGCGGCGAGACCTAATGGGCTGTGGGGGCTTTGGGGGTCGGGCATCGAGGAACATATTAAGTACCAATCAATATTATTCTCTGATGGATAATGAGGAATTCTTGGCTGAAGAAGGTGGGGAGGGGGCTCATACGGACATGGACATGCACCACACCACGGATAACATGGGAGACGACCCTTCCAACCCGAAGCCTAGTCCAAGTCGAGGTGCGAATGTTCTCCATATCGTCGAATTCCAAGGGGGCCCTTCTTGCTTTCCGGGTACGGACCTCTCCTGTTAATCATGTCTCTCAATTTTTTATTTTGGAACGTTAGGGGATCGCGAATGCGCCCACCCAAATCGTGCTAAAAAGGTTAATTAGTTCTCATAATATTAACTGTCTTGCAATAATGGAGCCGTTGACTGCCCCCAACCCGGAGAGATTCTCGAAGGCACTAGGGCTGGTCTACAAGGGCTCAAACAGTAATGGGAAGATATTGATCTTTGTAGAAGAAGGAGCTGATTTTGAGATAGTGTGTGATGAGGAGTAGATCCTTCACGGGCTATTCACCTCCCCTCGCCTAGCTAGCCATATTGCAATTTCGGCTGTTTATGCAAAATGCACAAGGGCGGATAGATATCCCTTGTGGGATAAGATGAGGGAACTCGCAATCTCCACCGAGGGGATTCCATGGTTAGTCGGAGGTGACTTAATACCATACTATCACTAGGGGACAAAGTGGGGAGCGACACTAATAGGAAAGGTGAAATGATCGACTTCGCAAAAGCCATTGAGGATTGCCGGTTACTCGACCCGGGGTTTGATGGTGCGGAGTTTACGTGGGCCAAGAATGGGCTGTTTAAAAGGCGTGATAGAATCCTAGAGAGTGAACAGTGGCCGCAGATGCATGAGGTCACCCGAGTGACTAACCTTCCCCATGTCTCCTCGGACCATGGCCCGATTCTTGTGAGGTGCAAACTTACGCTCAACACGAATGGAGGCCGAGCGTTCCGATTTCAAAATATGTGGACTTGGCACCAGGGATTTGCGGATCTTGTACTTGAAAATTGGGTCTTACCCACGAATGTAGTGGGCCTTCTTAATCTCCAGATCAAGCTTGCAAGGATCAAAAAGGCTTTAAAACGGCGGAATAAGGAAGTTTTTGGAAACATTCATAGCAATCTCCGGGAGTTAGAAGGAAAGGTTGCCGAGGCTCAAGATGATTTCGAAGCAAGGCCATCGGCTGAAAATAGGACGAGGATCAACAAATGTATTGCGGAGTATATCCTCCTCCTCAAAATGGAGGAAGATTTCTGGCGTCAGAAAGCAACACTCCGATGGCTCGCCGAGGGAGACAAGAATACTAGGTTTTATCAGAGCTGGGTCAAGCAGAAGAGGAAACGGATGCACATCCACAAAATTAATGTGAATGGCAGCGAACTTACGGATGCAGAGGAGATTAAACAATCGGCGGTGGAGTTCTTTAAAAACCTCCTTGCGCCCGACCCCGTCGCTCTCTCGGAGCCGGACCTTAACTTGATTCAACAACTCCCACCTTCAGAAAAAATGGCAGAACTATCCACTTCGCCGGACGCGGATGAAATCAAAAGAGCGGTTTTTGATATCTCAGGGGACAGTGCACCAGTGCCCGATGGCTTCTCCGCCACTTTCTTCCAAGCATGCTGGGGCATTGTGGGACCGGACGTGGTCGCAGTCGTCTGACAGTTCTTCCAAGGAGCCTATCTCCCCCGAAGTGTTACGGCAACAAGTATTGTTCTCATTCCCAAGAAACCATCGCCGGGCACCTGGGGAGATTACCGAGCCATTAGCCTCTGCAATGTCTTCAATAAAATCATCACAAAGGTCCTCACGAAGAGGATCACTCTGATCATCCCACGGGTCATTGCCCCAAACCAGAGCGGGTTTGTGAAGGGTAGGCTTCTTAATGACAATGTCTAACTCGTTCAGGAAATGTTTCATGAACTCTCGCGAGGATCCCCAGCTCCGAATGTGGCGGTCAAGATTGACATGGCTAAGGCCTACGACCGTGTTCAATGGCCTTTCCTTCTAAAGGTCCTACGCCGCATGGGCTTCTCGGAGCCTTGGCTCGCTATGGTGGAAAGATGCGTGGGATCCTGCTGGTTTTCGGTCCTCATTAATGGGGCTCCCTCGGGTTTCTTCAAGTCAACGAGGGGATTAAGGCAAGGGGACCCCATTTCCCCGGCCCTGTTAGTGATTGCTGCGGACTACCTATCAAGGTCACTTGATAAGCTCATCCTGGGACAAAAAGAAATGACATATAAGGCCACCCGACACTGCATGGAGATTAGCCACCTGGCCTATGCTGACGATATCATCATATTTACCCAAGCAGCCACATCGACCCTCCGTAGGCTCAGAGCTTGCCTTGATGAGTATGCGGGGATTTCAGGGCAACAAATCAACCTCGCTAAGAGCAATTTCTACATTGCTGATAGACATGAAGGGTGTGTTAATCTAATCCAGAACGAAGGAGGCTTTTCGCGAGGTACTTTCCCTTTCCTATACTTGGGGGTTCCCATGTACCGGGGAATCAAGCGTACAGATATGTTTATGTTTCTTCAGGAAAAGATTGCCGCTAGGATTTCAGGATGGGCACATCGCCATCTCTCGTTTGGAGGTAGGCTCACCCTCATTAAAAGTACTCTAGAGGCGGTCCCGCTCCAAATCTTCCAAGCCATTGAACCAACAGCTGGTGCCCTCAAACAACTTTATCAACAACTGGCCCGTTTCTTCTGGGGTGCTACGAATGAGAAGAAAAGAACACACTGGATCGGCTGGGACCAAATTTGCCTACCGACCGAGGAAGGGGGACTCGGCGTCCGCAAATGCACGGAGGTGCTCCGAGCTTTAATGTTAAACTATGGTGGCGATTTCGTAAACAAAGCTCCCTCTGGGCTAAGTACATGAAGGCCAAATACTGTACTAATGTTTCCCCCATTGCGGCTAAACCCTCGGGTAGGCACAGCCCAACGTGGAAGAGACTCTTAAGAGTGCGAGCCCAAGCACACACACATGTTAGATGGGTGGTGGGAAACGGTGAGATCTACTTTTGGGATGACTTTTGGCTAGGGGATGTTGCCCTTAGGGATTATTGCATTGATGATAGGGGAGCCTCACTTACCCCGGTATCGGATTATATTCGGGAAGGGGCTTGGGACGAGGCCAAACTCCAAATGCTCCATGACCAAGCCTGGCTCACGTCTCAGGTAATCACACAAATTCTCGATACACCAATCCTCCTGGGGGAGCCGGACACGCCAAGATGGAATCTTTCTCGGCTAGGCGACTTCTCGCTTTTTTTTTAATCAAACACCGTCATGGTGGAGGGTTCGTGGGTCCCTCATCCCTATATTTCATCAAGAAGAAGTTACAATTCATGGCCACACCCGAAATTGGTGTCCCAATAGAAGTACAGCTAGAGTATTGAACGGTCCGTGCCGGCATGGCACGGACCACACCCTACTCCATTCAAAGCTCAAAATCTCAAAAGCACCTAGAATAGATAGACTCTTCATCTCGGACTCGGATATTCGGAATACCCATCTCCTCCATGCGGATCATGGCCTTTAAAAGGCGTGGGGTTGTGCTAACGGTCAAGCGGTGATACTCTGATTTGTCCGCACCCATTTTCGCAAGGAAGTCAGCCACCTTGTTCCCTTCTCGTTGAATAAAAGATGTTCGAAGCGGTGTATTCCGTTTGAGGACGATTAGGCGAGCAACATCATGTCTAACTTGGGGCGGCCCCCAGCTAGCACCATTAAGAAGCTTAAGCGCTTGTTCGGAGTCCACCTCGAGCCAAATTGGTCGATTGAACTCCTTCGCCACAATAATGCCGTGGTAGATGGCCTTGAGCTCGGCCTCAAGGGCCGAATGGGCTTGAAGTGGTGTGGCGAAGGCAGCAAGCATCCTTCCCTAGCAGCCCCAGACAATTCCTCCCCCTCCGGCCTTATCCACGGACTGCAAGAACGCACCGTCCGTGTTGATCTTTATCCATGCTCTATCCGGAGGGTGCCATTTGATTGACACGGCAAGAGGCCTCGGCAGCCTGGGCTCAGCTTCGGCCGGAACGTGTAAGTTGATTCTCACACCCTTCCAATGTTTTTTCTTGATGCTCCCATTGCTCATGCTGTTTCGGATATAAGTTTGTATTTGCCATACCACGTTGTGAGCCTTGAATTGGGTCATTTGGTGACGGCTGCGGTTCCTCTCGGCCCAAAGGAACCACATGATAAGGTATGGCATGACGTGGCTAAGGTGTTTCTTGCAATTTTGCCGGGTTCTTCTCGCCCATACCTCCATATGATCCGGTATTGTATCATTGATCCGGATTGGTGGTGATGATCCTTTGAACCAACCATCGAATTCCCTCCACACTTTAGTAGCCCCGGAGCCTTGAATGAAGAGATGTTGTAGGGATTCAATGCTTGGCCAATGTGGGCAACATTGGCATTTAGAAGCCATCTCAATTTTCCTCCACTGAAGCTTTGTGTCGACCGGGATACGGTTGGAGAGCAGCCTCCAAATGAAGATGGAAATTGAGTGGGTGAGGGCTGCCTTCCAAATCTCGTCCAAGCCCTGGATGATAGGCCCTTGATTATGGAAGGTCTCCCATGTTGTGGCTAGGGAGAAGTCCCCAAGGCGAGAGATGTTCCATCTTGGGATGTCCGGTTCCCCATGTACAATTGGGGTCCCAAGAATCTTCTGGATAATATGTTGCGGAAGTCCGGCTTGAGCATGGAGGAGTTGGAGTTTGGGTTCATCCCATAGTCCATCCCGGATGTAGTCCCCGATCATGTCCCTCGCGCATCTGCGATCATCAAGCGCTAGATCCCTCAAAGTACAATTGCCGAGCCTTATGTCATCCCAGAAGTAAATCTTGCCTTGTCCCACCACCCATCTAATGTGTGGCTGTGCTTGTGCCCGAACTTTCATGAGCCGTTTCCAAGTTGGACTACTTCTTCCCAAGGGCCTAGCCACAAGTGGGGATTCCGTGCTACAGTACTTGGTCATCATATAATTTGCCCAAAGAGAATTTTGCTCCCTAAATCGCCACCACAATTTGACATTGAAGGCTTGGAGGACCTCCTTCGACTTGCGGATGCCAAGTCCTTCCTCGGCGGTGGGTAGGCAAATCTGGTCCCACCCGATCCAATGTGTCTTCTTCCTTTCATTTGACGAGCCCCAGAAGAACCTAGCCAACTGTTGATCAATCTGTTTGAGGGCGCCGGCTGTTGGCTCGATAGCTTGAAAGATGTGAAGGGGAACCGCTTCCAAAGTACTCTTGATTAATGTAAGCCTCCCCCCGAATGAAAGGTGCCTATGAGCCCATCCAGATATCCGCGACGCAACTTTCTCCCGAAGGAACATGAACATGTCCGTGCGTTTAACACCTCGATAAATGGGAACTCCCAAGTATAGGAAGGGGAACGTACCTTGTGAGAATCCTCCTTCCGAATGTATTGATCCTGCCCATCCTTCATGTATCTCTGCTATGTAAAAATTACTCTTAGTGAGGTTGATTTGTTGACCCGAGACCTCCGCATAATCTTCAAGGCATGATCTTAAGCGCCTAATTGAGGACGATGCCGCTTGGGTGAAGATGATGATGTCGTCGGCATAGGCAAGGTGACTTATCTCCATGCAGTGTCGAGCCGCCTTAAAAGCCATCTCTTTATGACCTAAAATAATTTTGTCAAGCGCCCTTGAGAGGTACTCCACCGCAATCACGAACAAGGCTGGAGATATGGGGTCGCCCTGTCGAAGCCCTCGGGTAGACCTGAAGAAACCTGAGGGGGCGCCATTAATTAGCACTGAAAACCAGCAAGTGCTAACACATCTTTCGATGAGGGATATCCAAGTTTCCGGGAACCCAATTCGCCGTATGACCTTGATGAGAAACGACCATTGAAAGCGGTCATAGGCCTTTGCCATATCAATTTTTAGCACAACATTCGGGGTAGGGGCGCACCGTGAAAGCTCATGGAACATTTCCTGGGCCAGGAGCACGTTGTCGTTCAAGAGTCGGCCTTTCACAAACCCACTTTGGTTCGGAGAAATGACACGGGGAAGGAAGGGGGTTAGCCTCTTTGTGAGGACCTTCGTTATTATCTTATTGATCACATTGCACAAGCTGATGGGGCGGTAATCCCCCCACGATTCAGGAGTGAGCGTTTTGGGGATCAAGACAATACTTGTTGCCGTGACACTCGGTGGGAGGAACGCCCCAAGGAAGAATTGTCTCACCGCACGCACCACATCGTTCCCCACGATATCCCAGCACGATTGGTAGAAGGTAACGGTAAATCCATCTGGTCCCGGCGCACTATCTTCGGATATATCAAACACAGCTCGTTTAATTTCTTCCCCTTCAGGCGGTTCAGGGAGGTCCCGAAGTTCATTTGAAGGTGGGAGTTGGTGGATAAGATCTAGTTCCGGGTCACCGAGGGCCGAGGGTGTGGGAGCGAGGAGGCCCTTAAAGAAGTCCACCGCCGAGTTCTTGATCTCCTCCTCCCCGGTGATTTCCACTCCATTCACGGATATTTTATGAATCTGCAGTCGGATCCTCTTCTGTTTAACCCAATTTTGATAGAACCTTGTATTCTTGTCCCCATCCGCTAGCCATCGGAGGGCCGCTTTTTGTCGCCAATAGTCTTCCTCCATTTTGAGGAGAAGGATGTAGTTAGCAATGAGCTTGTTCACCAAGGTTCGGTTTTCACCAGACGGGTTCAGTTCAAACTCATACTGTGCCCCGGCCACCTTCTCCTCCATTTCCTTTAGGTTGGCATGTATGTTCCCAAAGACTTCTTTATTCCAGAGTTTGAGCATTTGTTTGGTTCTCCCAAGCTTTATTTGTAGATTAAGCAAACCCTCGGCCTCAGTAGGCTGGCTCCAAGTCCGCCGTACAAGGTTCAAGAAACCTTCGTGTCGGATCCACATATTTTGGAATCGAAAGGCCTTTCCTCCGAGGCGCCGGTTAGGGCCTCTACATCTAGCCAACACCGGCCCGTGGTCCGAGGAGACGCGGGGGAGGTTAGACACTCTCGTTGCCTCGAAGACTTGTGGCCAAGCATCATTTACCAAGATTCTATCAAGCCTCTCCATGAGTCCGTTCTTTGCCCACGTGTATGCCGAGCCGTCGAACCCCGGGTCGAGTAGCCTACAATCTTCAATAGTCTCGGCAAAGTCAATCATCTCAGCCTGCCGGTTGGTGTCACTCCCGGCTCTATCATGTGGGGATAAAATGGTATTAAAGTCCCCGCCGACGAGCCAAGGAGTCCCATCAGTGAGGGCCACAATCTCCCTCAACTTATCCCAAAGAAGGTATCTTTCCGACAGCGAGCACTTTGCGTAGACAGCCGAGACATAAATGTGGCTTTCTAGACGCGGAGACGTGAAACGGCCGTGTAGCACCTGGTCCGAGTCATCCTCCACCACAAAGTTTGCGCCCTCCTCGACAAAAATCCAAATTTTTCCATTAGCATTCGAAACCTTCAACACTAGCCCCAACGCCCTAGAGAATTTGTCCGGGTTGGGGCAAGTAAACGGTTCCATTATTGCAAGAAATTGAACATTGTGAGTCTTGATTAATCTTTTTAAGATGTTTTGGGTTGAAGCATTTGCTATACCCCTAACGTTCCAAAACATGTAATTAATAGACATAATTAACAATGAGGTTCCGTACCCGGCGGGTGCAAAGGCCTCCCTCGGAGTTCAATCATTTGTTGGTCGTGCACTTCATGATCCGTCCCGGCCTCCAAGGTTCGGTTGCTCGTACCACCGGCATCGTCATTAGAATGTGTGCCCATCTCAAAGGTCTCGTTATCCTCATGATCACCCGCCTCATAATCTTCATCTTCCATGAGGGAGTAATATTGGTAGCTCGCCTTTTCTTGTTTTTTGCCCTTAGTCCCGAGGGGTTTGGTTGGTGAGCCGCGTGGGCCATTGGAGGCCGAGGCGGACTTTCCACCCCTGTTGGCCGAGTCGTGACTAGTAGCACCCATTGTCTCATCCTCGTGTGTGTAGATAAAAGGCTTGAACCCTTTGCGGTGGCTTGGGGACTCTCGGCCTTTTCGCATTCCGTCTGCAAGGTGTGGTTCCGGCGGTGCTTCATTGGTAACGTTAAAATCACCCAAGATATCCGGGCCTTGCCAATTTGTGTCCATGCCGTTAGTCCCTTTTGCTTTGTAATATGTTCGATCAGCACCATTATTCTTTTTCCTCCCTTGGTGTTTCCATTCATTGGGATTAGCATCTTTAACCCCCATGTCTTGCATATCTTTTGTACCTCTATCATCCATATGCGGCTGTTTGGGTGGGGCGACATTATAGTTCCTCTTGGCCGGTCGCTCCTTTTGCCCGTTGCATAGCAAGCCTCCCTCGTCTGGCCAACATGTTTACACTCTTGACAATATGATGGAATTTTATCCCATCGGACTTGTTGTACCAGCTCCCGCCCACAAATGTTGAGAATGAACTCCTTGGGGGGTGGCTTGGTTATATCTATCTCAATGCAAATGATCGCAAAGGACAGCCGAGACTTGTTGGCCGTGGCACTGTCGATTCGAATTGGGTTGCCGAGCAGCTTGCCGATGGCGAATAGGGCCGAATGGTCATAGAGATGGATAGGAAGGCCTATTAGGTTGCACCAAATTGCCGCAATCGGAGACTCACAATACGCATCAAACTCCGGGGACCATTTGAATACCCTCATCGGGTGACGATCAATGAACCATATGGGGGAGCCCCTCGGGCCACTAAGAAGGCGGGCATAATCCGCAATATCCTCGCATTGAATAAGAATGTGCTTCGCATTAATATATTTCCAATTAAAGCCACGACTCAATTTGATATTGTCTAGAGCCTTATGTATTTGATGCCCCGTGGGGATAGAGTGAGAGAACTTACCCACAATTGCGTGCCCCATGCTCTCGGCCAACCTTCGTGTCTCCGTCCCGGAAAAGTATATGGCCGGGATGCCGTTTGATGACGACGCGAAACCAATGTTTTGTATTTTCTCCGGTTCGAACACTTGCGGGCCATTTGTGTCGGATGAGCCTTTTAGCATATCGGCCATGGTTATCGGCCTCCCGGCATGTTCCGAGTGTGGCTCATGTTTCTTGGGCTATTTCGCATGGTTCGGTCCTGTGCTAGGTCCCGCACCTAAATTGGAGTTTTGTTGGTTCGGCCCATGCAAACTCGGTGGTTCGTAGTTATTACCCAACTCCGGCTCCCTATCTTCGATTACCATCGGTGTGGCCGCTTCATTGTTCGGGTCTCCATGTCCTAGTCATAGTGGCGAATTCGGTTGTATTCCTTGGTGCACGGGACTTCCCCATTTTGGTTTCGTCGCAGCCAGCTCCTCCTTCCGAGGCGATGTACCCTTCTCAAATGTGTCCCGAATTCTGAGTGTTCTACCCTTCTCAAGGGTTGGGAATTCCTCAAGTGAGGCGATGAAGGTTGTCTCAAGTGAAGATCTCAGTGGCTCGAGCCTCGGCGCCTGGCTGGTGCGTGCCGCACGACCCGAACATCCATGTTCCAAAGGGTCGCCGGAAAGTAGAGGCTGTGCTGCCATTACGTCAAGGGCTTCCGCCAAGTGGGGGTTTTTTTTTTTTTTTTTTTTTAAACACCACGAGGGTGGAGGGTTAAGGCAGACCCACACCTGTGCATTGCCAAGACCATTGCAACAAACAAACAAATCACCGAGCCGCCCAAAAGTGACGACTCAGAAAGACCTATTAGAGTACAACGAGGGCCTCCCTATCAGCTAGAGTGGTCATCTAAATACTCTTAACAACCCTTTTACAATTACAATGATGCGATCTTTGCAAAACCAAAACCTAAGACCATTTCTTAATTGAGACCCGCAATAGGGATACCTCCGCATGGGACGGTTCCTCCTGGGTCAAGGTCCTCGATGAAACCCTCCATCTTCCTGCTGGGGAGCCCAAAAGAGACATTCATTGAGCCAATACCCGGCTCATTCGCATCCGAATTACCACTCCCAAACGTCACCGTAGCAACGTTCTCCTTCAAATGCCAATCATCAATGTGGTGGCCTTTGGTAATCAAATCTCCCTCGTGCACCTTGCCTTTCCTCTTCCTCGACACCACTTTTTTTTTTTTTTAATCAAACACCTTTATGGTGGAGGGTTCGTGGGTCCCTCATCCCTATATTTCAAAAGGAGATGTATGCAAAACATGGCCACACCCAATAGTGGCGTGCCTATACCAAAATCAGGAGTAGTATGCGGTCCGGTCACATGGGCCCGGACCTCATCATACTCCCTTCCGAACCTCAGACTACAATTAAGCCAAAACCAAAAAGGAAAACAATACACTCCTTTGATCCGACGCTCAAGCCTATTCTTTATCTTCATTTTGGACCCGAAGGTTCGGGACTCCGAATGCATCCATCCTAATGATTGCTGTGAGGAGTCTTGGTGCCGTGATGGCATCCATACGGCAGTAGTCGGTTCTTTCTAGTCCCATTTTGGCGAGGAGATCTCCTGCTCTATTCCCTTCCCGGTGGATGAAGGTGATACGGGTGTCCTGTCGGCGTTTGAGGTTTGTGATCCGTGCCATCACCCGGCTGATGTGGGCTGGTCCCCAGCTTGTACTGTTCAAAAGCTTGACCGCCTGTTGTGCATCTGATTCGACCCAAATAGGCCTTCTGAATTCCGAGGCTAGTATCAACCCGAATTGGATGGCGAGTAGCTCCGCTTCGAGGGCTGAGTGAGCCTTGAGTGGGGATGCAAAGGCTGCAAGCAGGTTACCCTCATGGTCTCGAATAATTCCTCCTCCCCCTGCTTTGTCCGTTGCCTCAATGTAAGCTCCGTCTGTATTAAGCATGATCCAAGGGGCATCCGGCGGGTTCCATTTGACCATCATCGCAAGGGGCCCAGTCCTCCTTGGCTCGGCATGGCTCGGGACGTTGACTTTGAGGCGGACACCTTCCAGTGCTTCGGTTTATAGGATCCGTTGGCCATGCTATTTCTGATGAACATTTGCACCTGCCAAACCACATTGAAAGACTTAAATTGCACCGATTGATGGCGACTCCTATTTCGTTCCGCCCAAATGAACCATAAAATAAGATATGGCATAGACCGGCTGAGATGTTTCTTGCCGGGTTGCCGGACTCTTCGTGCCCAAACTTCGAGCCTTTCTGGGATAGTATCATTGATCCGGAGGGGCGGTGATGATCCCTCGAACCATGAGTCGAACTCCCTCCACACACCAAGTGCCCCAGCCCCTTGTATGAAGAGATGTTGGAGAGATTCAATACCCGGTCTGTGTGGGCAACATTGGCATTTAGACGCCATTTCCATTTTCCTCCACTGAAGCTTCGTATCCACCGGGATTCGGTTGGAGAGAAGTCTCCATATGAAGATAGCAATCGAAGACGTGAGGCCCGCTTTCCAAATATCATCGAGGCCTTGGATGATCGGTCTTTGAGTTCGGATGGTCTCCCATGTTGTAGCTAGAGAGAACTCCCCATTGTGTGATAATCTCCATCTCGGCACATCTGGTCCATCCGAGAGGATTGGCGTATCGAGGATCTTCCGGACAGCATGTTGCGCCAAGCCGGCTTGCGCTTGGAGCATTCGTAATTTGGCCTCATTCCAGCCCCCATCCACAATGAAATCTGCAACATGGACAAGAGGGCCTCCCCTATCGTCGAGGCTAAGTTCCCTCAAGGGCGCATCTCCAAGCCAAAAGTCATCCCAGAATAAAATTTTGTGCATGTGCCCGAACCTTCAAGAGTCTCTTCCAAGTAGGGCTACTCCTTCCCGAAGCTCTAGCCGAGAGTGGGGATGCCTTTTGACAATATTTGACCATCATATACTTAGCCCAAAGGGAGTTCTGTTCCCGGAACCTCCACCATAACTTGATATTAAAGGCACGTAGGACTTCTTTGATCTTACGGATGCCCAGGCCCCCTTCAGCCGTGGGTAGGCATACCTGGTCCCATCTAATCCAGTGCGTCCTTTTCTTCTCATTACTCGACCCCCAAAAGAAGCGAGCCACTTGCTGGTCGAGTTGCTTGAGGGCGCCACCGGTTGGCTCGATAGCTTGAAAAATATGTAAGGGGATCGCCTCTAGTGTGCTTTTTATCAAGGTAAGTCTCCCCCCAAAGGAGAGGTGCCGATGTGCCCACCCAGATATCCTAGCTGAGATTTTCTCTCGGAGGAACAAAAACATATCCGTGCGCTTCACCCCCCGGTAAATAGGGACACCAAGGTAAAGGAACGGGAACGTACCTCGGGAGAAGCCTCCTTCACTTTGGATTGTGTTTGTCCAACCTTCATGAGCCTCAGAAATATAGAAGTTGCTCTTGCCGAGATTGATTTGTTGTCCGGAGACCTCGGCATAATGATCCAGACATACACGGAGCCTCCGGAGGGGGCTTGCGGCCGCTTGCGTGAAGATGATGATGTCGTCCGCATACGCGAGGTGGCTGATCTGCATGCTGCCTCGGGTAGCGTTGTATGTCATGTCTTTGTTTCCAAGTATGAGTTTATCAAGTGATCTCGAGAGATAGTCCGCGGCAAGGACAAAGAGGGCGGGGGAGATGGGGTCCCCTTGCCTAAGCCCACGAGTGGATTTGAAGAAACCCGTCGGGGCCCCATTAATAAGAACCGAGAACCAACATGTCCCAATGCATCTTTCGATGAGCGCCACCCATTGCTCGGGAAATCCCATTTGCTTGAGGACTTTTAGGAGGAACGGCCATTGAACCCGATCGTAGGCCTTGGCCATGTCAATCTTGATAGCAACATTAGGTGCTGGTTTGCTTCTTTGGAGCTCATGAAACATCTCCTGTGCAAGAAGTACATTGTCGTTGAGTAGCCTCCCTTTGACAAACCCGCTTTGATTAGGTGCAACAACACATGGAAGGAATGGGGCGAGTCGCCTCGTGAGTACTTTAGTAATCACCTTATTGATCACGTTACATAAGCTAATGGGCCTATAGTCTCCCCAAGTCTCGGGTATAGGCTTCTTGGGGATGAGTACGATACTCGTGGCCGTGAAGCTTCGGGGGAGGAATGCCCCACCAAAGAATTGCCTAACCGCCGCCACCACATCTGGTCCCACAATGCCCCAACTTGATTGGAAGAATAAAGCCGAGAAGCCATCCGGGCCGGGCGCACTATTGGCCGAGATATCAAACACTGCTCGCTTCACCTCCTCCGCATCCGGGGGATTAGGGAGGGCCGCCAATTGCTCCGAGGGAGGGAGTTGGTGTAAGAGGTTAAGGTTCGGTTCCGCGAGCTCTGGTTGGCTTGGGGCAAGGAGGTTTTGAAAGAACTCAACCGCCGAATCTTTGATGGCCTTGTCGTCCGTGAGTTCACATCCATTAGTGGTGATCTTGTGGATGCGCAGCCGAATCTTCTTCTGCTTCACCCAACTTTGGTAAAACCTTGTGTTCTTATCCCCATCGTCTAGCCAACGGAGGGCAGCCTTCTGACGCCAAAAGTCTTCCTCCATCTTAAGAAGGAGGATGTACTCAGCAATTTGTTTGTTGACCTCCATTCTATTTCGGGCCGAGGGATCTTCTTCAAAATCTGCTTGGGCCACTGCAATGTTCTCTTCACAATTTTTGAGATTGGCGTGTATATTTCCAAAAACCTCTTTGTTCCACCTCTTAAACGTGTGCCAAGTCAAAAACCAAGAGTAGTATGCGGTCCGATCCCACAAGGGTCGGACCTCATCATACTCCCGACAAAATTACAAGAAGCAAGTGAAAACAATTCTAGTCCCCGTCCCTTCCTAGGGTACGAACATGTGAAAGGCCCATTTGATCCATGCGGACGAGGTCCGCAAGCTCTCTCGGCACCGAGTCTTGTTGCATTTGTTGGCCTCTATCTCTCCCTAGTCCCATTCTCGCAAGGAAATCCGCCGCCTTGTTTCCCTCCCGGTGAATGAAGGTGGCACGGAATTTAAGTTGGCGCTTAAGAAGGATCAGATGCGCCATGGCTTCCCGGGCTAGCGCCGGTCCCCATCCTGCCCCATTAATCAATTTGATAGCTTGTTCAGCGTCTGATTCGATCCAAATAGGGAGGCCAAATTCCTTGGCGATGTTCAGCCCGTGGATCATTGCCAACAATTCCGCCTCCAGAGCCGATTGTGCTTCAAAAGGTATGCAAAAGGCCACAAGCATTTTACCCGAGAAATCGCGAATGACTCCTCCCCCTCCTGCTTTGTTGATCGCTTCATTGAAGGAACCATCCGTATTCACTTTAATCCAAGGGGGGTCCGGTGGCTCCCATTTGATCGCCATGGCGAGAGGCAACGCCCGAATGGCTTCCGCTTGTTGAGGGATGTTAATTCCAAGTTTAACTCCTCGCCAGTGCTTCGGCTTCAGGCACCCGTTTACCATAGAATTCCGGATGTACATGTGGACCTGCCATATTACATTGTGGGGTTTAAATCTTGTATCTTGGTGTCGGCTCCTATTCCTCTCCGACCAGATGAACCATAGGATGAGGTAGGGCATGGCTCGGCTAAGGTGCTTCCTATTCGGCTGATTGCATCTTTGCATCCAAATCCCTCGTGCCGGACCCACATGTTTTGGAACCGAAATGCTCTACCACCCCCGTGGGTGTTGGGCAGCCTGCTTTTGACCAGAAGCGGGCCATGATCCGAAGCAATGCGGGGGAGGTTCGTGACTCTTATTGCATCAAACATTTGGGACGTCGTCTCGCTAATCAGCACCCTATCCAACCTTTCCATGAGGCCATTCTTAGCCCAAGTGAATTCTGACCCATCATAGCCTGGGTCCAGTAGTCTGCAGTCCTCAATGGCCTCGGCAAAATCCACCATTTCAGCCTGTCGGTTTGTGTCGCTCCCCAACCTATCTCGAGAGGAGAGGATTGTGTTGAAGTCCCCTCCAATAAACCAAGGCAATCCTTCCGATACTTGGATAGTGTCCCTCATCTTCTCCCAGAGTGCATGCCGCTCCCCTCTCGTGCATTTAGCATATACGGCCGAGATCAAAATAGGGGCTGGGATCCGAGGGCAGGTGAACCTCCCATGCAACAGCTGTTCCGAGTCATCCACCACGTCAAAATCCATCCCTTCCTCCACGAAGATCCATATTTTCCCATTGATGATCGACCCCTTGAAAGATAGCCCCAGCATTCTCGAGAATTTGTCCGGGTTAGGGGTGGTAAGCGGCTCCATTATTGCAAGAAAGCAAATATTATGAGATTTAATTAGTCTCTTTAGGACGTTTTGGGTTGACGCGTTCGCGATTCCCCTAACGTTCCAAAATAGAAAATTTAATGACATGATTAACAAGAGGGTTTCGTACCCGGTGGGATTGACGTCCCCCCTTGGAATTCTATGATTTGAAGATCATTCCCTCCATGGGATGCCCCGGCCTCCAGAAGGGCTGGATTGGCTCCATTATCATTTTCATTGTGAGAATTGGAATCTTCCCAGTGTTCTTCGTCTTCACTATCATTCTCCATGAAGTTCTCTCGAGCCACGAGGGAGAAATAACGATTGGTACTCATGTGGCTTGATGAGCCATGTGCCTCGGGTTTCTCAAGATCAAAGGGTTTAAAATGGCCTGTGGGTTGCACAAGGTCATTCGAGGCCGGGATCACATCACGCCGCGCCATGTCCGCTCCAATTGGCTTACCCCCGCGCCCACGTCCATAAAATGGGGGCTTAGCGGGTGTCGCTTTTGGTTGATTGAAGTTTTGCGCATCATGTGCAATGGTCATGTCCTTACTCCCCACATCTTGCAAATCTCCCAAAAAGTCCGGACCCGACCACTCCGCCCCCGAATGCACGTTGGCTTTCGGGTTCTTTCGGGTGTTGCTTTCCTTTCCCTTATTCTTCCCTTGTTGTTTCCATTCCATGTTATTATCGGTTTGCCTCGGTTCAGCATTGTTCTTCTTAGGTCCAGTCCCTCTATGTTGTGGCTGTTTTGGTGTTGCTATGTTGTAGTTTCGTTTTGGAGGTCGATCCACCTTCCCGGATGCATAGCAAACTTCACTCTTGTGTCCCACATGTTTACATTCTCCACAGTAGGACGGTATCTTATCCCACTTTACTTGCTGCACCAAAGGTCGCCCACAAATGTCAAGGATGATCTCGTCGGGCGGTGGCTTTGTGATGTCGATTTCGATGCAAAGCCGCGCAAAGGAGAGTCTCGATTTGTTGGCCGTAGCTTTATCTACTTGGATCGGATTACCAAGGAGTTTCCCAATGGCGTAGAGGGCCGAATGGTCATATAGGTGGATCGGGAGACCAATTAGGTTGCACCATATCGCCGCAATTGGGGACTCACAATATGCGTCAAAATCCGGAGACCATTTGAAGACTCTCATCGGATGCCGATCAATGAACCACACCGGTGTCCCTTTGGGTCCACTAAGGAGCCGAGCATAATCCGCCATGTCCTCAAATTGAACAAGAATATGTTTGGCGTTAATATATTTCCAAGAATAACCACGCCTAAATTTAATATTGTCTAGAGCCTTTTGGATTTGGGAGGAAGCCGGGATTGAGTGCGAGAACTTACCAACAATAGCGTGGCCGAGAGATGAGGCCAACCGTTGGATTTCCAACCCGGAGAAGTAGATGGCTGGCACTCCGTTTGACATGGAAGCAAAGCCGATGTTTTGGATGTTCTCCGGGACAAAGACTTGCGGGCCTTCTTCAGCCGACGTCTCCCGCACCATCTCGGCCATGGATTTTTGCTTAGTGGGGCTACGTACACCCGTCACCCCTTCACCTCCTAAGAAGTTGTTTATCGGATTGCCTCTCGGTTTAGCCCCAAGGTTTGTTTCGGTTTGGGATCTTTCTACCGGTTCCCTCTCGTACATGGGTTCATCGGGTGGCCTCAGTGTTTCCATCTCCATCTCGGTCCGCTTCGGGTCCATCACATTCATATCCGAGGCCGAGGTTGCGGGCGGGTCTCGAGGGGGCTTCAGTCCCCCCGGTCTCTCAAACGTCGAGCCGGTCTCGAATGATGCTCGGATCTTCCGAGTCCTTCCTTTTTCGAGGGGTGGGAAATCTTCAAGGGATGAGTCATTTTCAATACGAGGTACATTTGACTCGATCTCTTTGTCTCCCCTATTTAGGAGGAGGTTATCCTTCAACGTGTAGACCATGGCCGGAGGTGGACCGGCGAGGAGAGGCTGCGCCGCCGTTGCATCGAGTGTCTCCGCGGCAGCCAAATCGATGATATGGAGGATATCATTCTTTTTAGGCTCCATGTGCTGCATTGGGTGATATGAGCAAGGCTCCACATGTGCCTTCCGGTTTTGGAAAGGAACAAAAGCACTTTCCGAAAGGTGGTTTGTTCTTGAAGCCATTTCGGGAAAGTTGACTAGCTCATTCCCCAAAGTACTTTTTGGCTTGCATGCAGCGGTCAAATCCTCTTGGGATACGCCTAGGGTTCCGCCAACATCACCTTCAACGGTCATCTCGTCCATGGCGGTTCCATGGTCGAGGGGTGGCGCCGCCTCTGCTGCCGGAGCGTCTCCGTGAACCACCACCTCCATGTGGGCTTCATCCTCGGGGTTAGAGACCTTAGGAATGGTTCCCGAGCCTTGTGCATCATGCCTATCGATAGGGCATGTAGGAAATAATGTTACCTTGCATTTGGGGTTATCTATGGCGGAGCTCGTGCCGGGGCCGTCAGCCTCGGAAGTCTCTTCATCTCCAAAGTCAAGCTTCTTCCTAAGTTGTTTGTCCTCCGGAAGAGGGGAGGGTACAAATCTTTTCCGGCCAAGACCTTTGGTGAGAGGTGCCGGCGTGCCCTTCCTAGCCATCCTCCTATTCTTCTTGTTTTGCAATTTCACTCCTTTGGTCGGATGCCTCGGTGTTGGGTCTTCGCTTGAGTGAAAGACCATGAGGTGGTCCGAGATATGCCTAGCCTCCTCGGGGTCCGGTGGGGCCGGAGTGGGGTTCGGGGGGGGGATCCGGCATGGCCGATCTAGAGAGTGACCGGCCAAAGGCTGACCTTGAGGGCCGGTCGTGGGGGCTCACGGTTGAGAGCGCCGACCAGGTCGAGTGGAGGGTTGACGACGCCGTACAAGGAATGAGAGTCGTCGGGGTTGGCAGCGGGTGGGGCGCCGACCGGCGTGGGAATGGTCTCGACGGGCTGTGGGGTGGGGGGCAAGTTGTGGTGGTCGGCGGGCAAGAGTAGCGGCAGTTCGGGTGTGTATGAGGGGTGGCGGGCAATCAAGATGGGGGTATTGCTAGAGAGAAGTGAGAGCGTCTCTCTCTAGAAACTCCGACCGACCAAGTCACAGTTTTTACCATCACAAGACTAAAGGTTACAAGTCTTCCTCGACACCACTTGGAACCCATCCTTGTCCACACTTGGTTGGTTTCGATTTGCTGCTCTTGGGGCCGACGAAACAACATCCATTGTACCTTCCTTGCGCTTCTCTTGGTTGGCACATTCTTTATCCTTGTTTCTATGCTCATAACTCGTTGAAGTGCCGGCCCAAGTATCCACCTTTGGACGCCATTCTCGGTGAATGATCTTGGAGACATTGCTCGAGTAGTGCGTCTTTGTTGGCGTTTGGTGGTTCTTACTACCATCACGTTCCTTCCTTCCCAAAGCATGACACTTATCAATGGTGTGCCCAACATGCTTACAATTGGCACAAAACAAAGGTATACGATCCCATGCCACTTTGGGCCTTGATTCTTTACCTAAGATATTGAGAATAATCTCTTCCGTAGGGGGCGTAGAGATGTCAATCTCAACGCATATCCTAGCAAAGGAGAGTCGGGATTGGTTAATTGTGGCATGATCGGCTTGTGATGGCTTGCCTAGGAGCTTGCCGATCGCCATGAGGGCCGATTCCTCAAAGAGATGCGCCGGGATTCCCATGATGTTACACCATACGGCAACAATCGGTGACTCGAAAAAAGTATCAAAATCCGGCGCCCACTTGAACACCCTCATCGGATGTATATCAATAAGCCAATTCGGATTCCCATTGGGGCCATTTAGCACCTTAGTATAATCAGCCACTTCTTGGAATTGTATTAAAATGTGCTTAGCATTCAAGTGTTTCCATGTGAAAGCACCGACTAGCCCCACACCCCCAATGCTTTTTTGAATTTGAAACGTAGATGGGAGCGAGTGGGAGAACTTCCCGACTAAGGCTAATCCTAGTTTCTCCGATAGATATTTCGTTTCTAAATCGGTAAATGAAAGAGATGGGGTACCTTCGTGACAGCCGGCCGTTCCCATAGGCTTGGCCTTGCCGGCATCAAGTGTGATTGGCTTGGCCTTTTGGTTATTGTACAAGGTTGAAGCTCCCTCCACATTCCCCATCCCTCCATGGGAGAATAATTGTTTTGCCTTCTTCCAATCAACCGCCGGCCGGACCAGGTTTTCCGGCAAGGATTCCGGCGGTGGTGCGTCGGAGCCATGGTCATCCTTGCCTCCATCTTTGCCGAGATGAGGATGCATAGTACATGGTGGTGATTTTGAATTCAAAATGGCATTTTCCACAAATGCACCAACATTATCTTGCCCATGAAAAGTGTCCTTTGTCTTTTCCTCCTTTTGTGAGTCACATGCACCCACCAACTCACATGCCACCCCATCATCCTTCACGTGGGGCATGGTACTTGCAATGGTCAGCCGGTTGACCATCTCTTTCTCCATGCTTGATCCACCAAGATTCCGGCCTTCCGGCGCCGGCGACATTCCGGCCATCTCCTCACCATCAAGCCCATCCATTCCACTCGTCGGGACGCTCCCTTCCTTGGCCATTTGGGCTAGAGAGCTCAACATATCCCCAAAAAGGGCGAGCTTGTTTTCCGACGTCCCTTTCCTTTCACCATGACGTTCCGCAACGAGACTATCCACCATTTCAAAGACCATCTTCTTCTTAGCCCGACTAACCTCCGAACCAGATTCAAGGCCGGCTCGTTTGAGGGCTTGTCGAGCTTTCTCCGGGTGAGGCGTGCCAACCCTTTTGGTTTTAGACCGTGCAATCGAATGAAACTTCCACTCCGGCGAGGAGAGGGGCTGCATCGTGTGTTCCAAGGCATCAGCATCCCCCTCCGGCAACTCACCGCCGGACTTCACCATGTGTTGGATGCAACAATCACATTACACCTCCCTCAAAGGGGAGGGAGAGGGAGTGGACGAATTCTAGAGAGAAGGGAGAGCTTCTCTCTCTAAGCTCTTCACTTGTTCCGCCAAGTGGGGGTTAGCAAGACAGGTGAGTTCGTGTGTGTGTGGCTGCATAATGGTCTCAACGGCTAGTGCCTCGCTCGAACCCCCTTCATGGTAAGGGACAATGCTACTTTCTAATGGTTGTTTTGTGCTTTCTACCAAATTTGGAAATGAGACAATTGTACCTCCCAAGGTATCCTTTGCAGCACATGTGACTCCACTATTAGGTTGGTAAGGAACAAAAGAGCTTTTCAAAAGTGAATTTGTACCTATATCCAATTTTGGCAAGTTGACCACACCAACCCCCATAGGGTGTTGAGCCTCACATGCACCTACGACAATGGGCGGGGAGGCGGCCGAGGTTGGATCTTCAATTGTGTCACCGGTCGGCCGACCGTCGCTGGACCCTTGGCCGGAGTTCGGAATCTCGTCGGAGCTGGTGTCTCCTTCCGTTACCTCTTCTTGAATCGTATGGTGGCTCTTGGGTTCAATGAGTGTCCCTTCCTTGACCACTTGAGGGTTCGCCGGAAAAGTGAGACCCTTGGGTTTCAAGTTCTCGGGTGTAGGACACTCATCCGCACCGATGGAAAGTTTCTTCCGTAATTGCTTGTCCTCCGGGAGAGGCGAAGGCACAAACCTTTTCCGACCGGTGCCTTTGAGGAAGGAGCGGGAGTGTTCTTTCTATCCTCAATTCGGTTTTTTTGAGTCTTCTTCTTCATGACTTTGGATGGTAGCTTCGGAGTTGGATCTTCTCACGAGAGGAAGACCATTTGTTGGTCCGGAATAGTCCTTGCCACTTCGAGGTCCGGCGGTGGAGGGGAAGGTTGTGGAGACGGGTCCGGCATGGCCGGAAGATGCCGGAGGGGGGTACGAAGGCGATTCCGGAGGATGGGCGAGGATGACAAGACCAACTTTGGCGGCCGGAGTTGTAGAGCAAATATCAAAAACCAAGCGGTGGTTCAGTGGGAGCCGGTAGAGCTGCGCTTTGGTGGATGGTGGTCGGGAGTGGGATGGTTCGGTGGGTGTGTTCGGACGTGAGATGGTAAGGGGCAGGTGGTTCAATCGGATGAAATCTAGAGAGAAGGGAGAGCTTCTCTCTCTACTAGCAAGCGCCAACGGATCGGACATGAGATTAACCTGGCCACTTTGCAGAGTTGTCGGGCCCGCGACCTCTCGCTTGGCATGACTTGGGAGACTATTCGCTCTCAAAGACCGATCATCCCGGGCCTTGATGATGTTTGGAAGGTTGGCCTCACCAACTCTATTGCTATTTTCAATTGGATGCTTTTGTCGAACCGGATCCCGGTTGACACTAAGCTCCAATGGAGAAGGATTGAGATGGCATCCAACTGCCAATGCTGCCCCATGAGACCTAATGTCGAATCTCTTCAACACCTGTTCATTCAAGGCCGTGGAGCATCCAGCATTTGGAGGGAGTTTGATGGTTGGTTTGAGGGTTCCTCCCCAACCCTCCGTATTAATGATACTATACCAGAGGGGCTAGCAGTGTGGTCGCAGCGAATCCACTAACCGGATAAGAAACACCTATGCCGAGCCATGCCGTACCTCATCCTCTGGTTCATTTGGGCGGAGCGAAATAGAAGCCGCCATGAGCAGGTAACTTTCAAACCTTATCACGTGGTCTGGCAGGTTCAATTACATATTTGGAACGACATGGTTAATAGGAATATTAAGCCCAATCATTGGAAAGGAGTTAAACTCATGATGAGTGTCCCGAGCCATCCCGAGGCCGGTAGCTATGCAAGTCAAATGGCACCCGCCGGACCGGCTCTGGGTCAAGATCAACACAGATGGAGCATTCTCGGTGACAACGGGCAAGGTAGGAGGGGGAGGCATCCTTCGGGACCATTCCGAGAAATTGCTTGCTGCCTTCGCCACCCCCTTGGCCGCCCACTTGGCTCTGGAGGCTGAGCTCATGGCTATGTTTCTCGGACTGACCCATGCCAAGGACTCTGGGAAACCTATTTGGATCGAGTTGAATGCAGAGCAAGCCATCACTCTCCTTAATAGGCCGACCTGGGGACCGGCGCACACTCGCCGAGTCATGGCCCGCTTAATCATCCTCAAACGACAACTTACCATTAGGGCCACCTCCATCCCCCGGGAAGGGAATCGAGCGGCGGATTTGCTCTCCAAGATGGGCCTAGAAAAACCCGACTACACCCACATAACAATGCAGACTTTTTCCAGATTACTCAAAGCCATCATCCGGTTGGATGAGATGGGAACCCCCAATATCCGAGTCAGAACTGAAGATCACGAGTAGTGCACGGACCGCGGACGGTCGCTCCAATCATGGATTAGCGAACGCTATAGAGTATGCAGGTGTCGAGCCCTCTACCGGTGTGTCCCCTTCATACTCTAGTAGTGTAATAGCTCTAGTATTGTTTGTACATTATTTTTTATCACCTAGACGTAGAATGATTGGACCTCTTGTAATCTTCGATTGTAACCCCACTTTTGGTTTGAAATATAGGGATGAGGGACCCACGAACCCTCCACCGTGAAGGTGTTTTATTAAAAAAAAGTGCCAATGTTGCCATTCCGGACCAAACATCGAATCCCTTCAACACCTCTTTATTCAAGGCCGCGGGGCATCTAGAATTTGGAGGGAATTTGATGGAAGGTTCGAGGGGTCATCTCCGACGATCAGAATCAGTGACACAATTCCGGAGACACTCGAGGTGTGGTCACAAAGGATGCAACAACAAGATAGGAAACACCTGTGCCGAGCCATGCCATACCTCATCTGGTGGTTCATTTGGGCGGAAGGAAATCGGAGCTGGCATGATCAAGTTTCCTTCAAACCTTACAACGTGGTATGGCAAGTGCAAACCTTCATCCACCGGAATTTCCCACCCGCCTCCACCTCAACATCCCGTCGACCAACAATCCACTTAGCCTCACGCCATAACAACCTTGCCGACCACCACCTTCACCGGCCGAGACAACCCCATAACTACCGCCCTCGATCCCAAGCCTTTCCCGAGCAACCCCATCGCTCTCCCGGCCATGCCGGACGACCCGACGCGCGAGCCACCCCCTCTTGAGGGAGAGCAAACCCCCTCGGACCAACAAATGAAGTTTTGCTCGAAGGAATCAAACTCCCCGAAGGAGCCGTCTAAGATAATGGCGCTGAAGGCTGCTAAAGCAAAGATCAAGGCTCGAAAGAGCACTCCGGCCCCGACTACTAAAGGGGATGGTCGGAAGAGGTACGTACTCTCCCCACTTCCCGAGGACAAGCAACTAAGGAAGAGAATCGACTTTGGGGAGGAAGATGGCGCCCCGGTTGTGAGCCCTAAATGCAAAAACTCGATCTTTCCGGTGCTTGTAAGTCCCAACATGGCGGACGCATTGCAAGAGGGGGAGAATGTGCAAGAAGAAGTTGAAGAGGAGATTGAAATGGAAAGGCCACATGTGGTCCGAGGCGCAACTTCCGACCTGGTGCTTTTCTCCGGCCAAGATTCCGTCCAAGTCGCCGGAGAGGAGATGGCCGACCACGACATGGAGCCTTCTCAACCGAGCCATGACAAATCCATTGTACTTGGTGCTGCAAAAGTACAAGGAGCCTTGGGGGAGGAGATGGTCAACTTGCCCGATAAGGATATGGGAACAAAAATGCTTTTGGAAAGTAGGTTGGTCCCTTGCCAAAATGGAGAGTCACATGATGCACTAGCCGTTAGTGAGTTTTTGCAGCCTAACCCTACCAACCTTCTCCATGTTGCCTCCTTGGATGCGGCGGACATGCTAGACACCTTGGCGGCGCAGCCACTTCTCAACGCCGGCACGGCGGAGTCCGGCCGGCCGGCGGCCGAGCCAAACCATGCACCTCAATTTGGTTTGAACGTCCCCTTGCTATCACCTTCAACCGCTTTCAAGGCCTACCAAACGGAGTTCCCACCCTTGGAGAAAGGTCGAACTCTAAAGCTACGTGATTCCTTTGAGCGTGGCCGACCGAAAGGTGCCGAGATGGTGCCGAGTCCGTGCTCGAGTCAGCACGATCTCCCTTACACGCATGTCAAGCCGGGTGCGGGAGAAGGCCCCACGGTCTCGGCCAGCATGCCCGAGCCCCCGAAAATTGGGGCGAGCCCGTCATCATCTCCTAACTCCGGGGTAATGGCTGACCTCTTTAAGGTAACTCCATCAGCCACAATGAATGGACCACAGTGTAGTAGAGAAGAGGGAGCCGGGGTCGGTTCGAACGGCAACTTGCCGGCCAATGGTGCCGAGATGGGCTCGGTAACCACAAATGCATAGCGCTCAATGGCGGACCTGATCAAGGGAGCCCCCGATCCGAATGGACCGCAAGTGTTTGTGGCCGACAAGATCCAAACCATTGGATTAGCATCAGTCTCAAATGGGATACCATCAATCTACTTCTCGGGGCTGGAAATCCGGAAGCTTGCCGAAAACGTAGGGCACGCCATTGTAGGTAAATTCTCACACTCTATCCCGACAGCCGGACAAATTCAAAAGGCTCTTAATAACATGAAATTTCAATGTGGCTTTACTTGGAAATACATTAATGCCAAGCACATTCTTATTCAATGCGAGGACTTGGCGGATTACAAAAGGCTCCTTGGTGGCCCGAAGGGGACGCCGGTGTGGCTCATCGATCGGCATCCAATGAGGGTGTTCAAATGGTCTCCGGATTTTGATGCCTATTGTGAGTCCCCGATTGCAGCAATATGGTGTAACCTAATTGGCCTTCCGATCCACCTTTTCGATCAATCAGCCCTCTTCGCCATTGGCAAGCTCCTAGGGACGCCAATACAAGTTGACCGAGCCACCGCGAACAAAACAAGGCTCTCCTTTGCGCGCATTTGCGTCGAGATTGATATCACGAAACCACCCCCCGAAGAAATCATACTTGATATTTGTGGAAGAGAGACGGCCCAACAAGTGCGGTGGGATAAAATTCCAGCCTATTGTCGGGAGTGTAAGCACGTCGGCCACTCGAGCAATGTTTGCTATGCTGTGGGAAAGACCGAGAGGCCACCGAAAAGAAACTACAACAATGCAGCCCCCCAAAAAGCAAATCAAGATGGAAACAGTCCCACGGAAAAGCAAGCCACGGAAAAGCAAGCCAATTTGGAGGCCAAGCAAAATGATAACAATGAGTAGAGACGGCAAAGGAGAAACAAAGGAAAGGGATCACCCCCGAAAGCTAGGCAGAGTGGGGAGGAGTCGGTCTGGGAGGGTCCGGACATTGTGGGCAACCTTCAAGAAGATGATGGGCTTGGGAAAGGTCAACTTAACACAAGGCCGGTCCAAGGTGAGGAAGCCGCTACTAAATACTCAATGGGGCCGAGTCGAATAAAATCGAAAGATGAGGAATCAACGGGTGTGCCGTGGGAACATGGAGACACAAGCCGTCGGATGGCTTTGAGCTCCCGAGGTGGGTCAAGAGGGGGCTCGAGAGGGCGAGGGTGACATCCCTCATCAAACCATGGAAGGAGTGAAGATGAGTGGACGGGCAATGTCATGAGCCTACTCGCTCATGGCTAACGGGGAATTTGACGTCGAAGCATGTGGCGAGATGGAAGAGGTGGAAATGGATTTCCAAACCTGTGGTGCACAACCTAAGGATGCCTTGCAACAAGTTGATGCCGACAATCACTCGATGGATGATGACCATCAGATTGTCATATTCCAAGGAGGGCCTTCAAACCTTCCGGGTACGACCCTACCTTGTTAATCATGTCTTACAACCTCATGTTTTGGAACGCTAGGGGAATCGCTAATGCGCCGACCCAAAACGTCCTTAAAAGACTAATCAAGTGTTATAATGTCATGTTTCTTGCAATAATGGAGCCACTCACTAATCCCGACCCGGATCGGTATTCCAAGGTGCTGGGACTAAATTTCAAAGGATCAAATACGTCTGGTAAGATATGGGTATTCGCCGAGGAGGGTGCCAACTTCATCATTGAGGAGGACTCGGACCAAGTCCTACACGGAAGGCTTACTTCGCACCGCATGGCGAATCATATCTCCATTTCGGCCATCTATGCTAAATGTAGTAGGTTGGAGCGACACCCTCTGTGGGATAAAATGAGGGAGATATCATTCAGGACGGAAGGAACCCCGTGGCTGATTGGAGGGGATTTTAATACGATCCTTGCACACGAAGACAGGGTTGGTAGTGAAACCAACCGGCAAGCAGAGATGATTGATTTTGCCGAAGCAATTGAAGATTGCCGGCTTTTGGACCCGGGATTCGATGGTGCGGAGTTCACTTGGGCTAAAAATGGCTTGTTTGAGAGGTTGGACAGGCTGCTTGTTAATGAGGCATGGTCTAATGCGTTTGAGGCAACAAGGGTGACTAATCTCCCAAGGGTTTCCTCGGATCATGGTCCGATTCTTGCAAGGTGTAAGATGCCGAGGCTTCCCTCCGGGGGCAGCGCCTTTCGTTTCCAAAACATGTGGGTCCGGCATGAAGGCTTCCTGCAGCTTGTGCAGAATATTTGGGCTCAACCAACATAGGCGAGTGGGCTATTGAATCTCCAAACTAAGCTTGCTAGAAGCAAAAAGGCCCTCAAGGCGTGGAACAAGGAGGTTTTTGGCAACATTCACGCCAATCTCAAAGGAATGGAAGAAAGAATCGCGCAGGCTCAAGCCGACTTTGAGGCTGATCCAACGCCACACAATAGATCCGAGATCAACAAAAGCATTGCCGAGTACATCCTTCTTCTCCGGATGGAGGAGGACTTCTGGAGGCAAAAGGCGGCTCTAAGGTGGCTAGCAGATGGAGATAAGAATACCAGATTCTACCAAAGCTGGGTGAAGCAGAAGAGAGTTAGACTCCGAATTCACTCTATCAATGTGAATGGCCGGGAGATTGCAGATGAAACTGAGATACGGCACTCGGCGGTCGAATTCTTTCGGAGCCTTCTCGCCCCGGACACCCCGGACCTTGAGGACCCGGACCTTGATCTTATTCAACAACTCCCCCCCTCAACGGATCTTGAGGAGCTACACTACCCACCGAACTCCGAGGAGGTGAAGAAAGCGGTTTTTGACATCTCCGGGGACAGTGCTCCAGGTCCGGATGGCTTCTCGGCCGTCTTCTACCAAACATGTTGGGGGATTCTTGGAACGGATGTGGTGGAAGCCATAAAACAGGTCTTTCTCGGGGCCTACCTCCCTCGGAGCGTTACGGCCACAAACATTGTCCTTATCCCGAAGAAGGCCTCGCCCGAGACATGGGCCGATTATCGCCCCATAAGCCTTTGCAACGTCCTCAACAAGATTATTACAAAAGTTCTAACCGCACGCCTTGCGCCTTTTTTGCCACAGGTTATCTCCCCGAACCAGAGCGGATTCGTGAAGGGGCGGCTCCTACATGACAACGCCCTCCTCGCCCAAGAGATGTTCCACGAATTAGCAAGGTGCTCCCCTGCACCGAATGTCGCCATTAAGATCGACATGGCCAAGGCGTATGATAGAGTGCAATGGAGCTTCTTGATCAAGGTGCTTCGGCGCATGGGTTTCTCGGATGCATGGATCGACCTGATTGAAAGGTGCATTGGTTCTTGTTGGTTCTCGGTCCTTATTAACGGTGTCCCAACTGGATTCTTCAAATCTACTCGGGGGCTCAGACAAGGAGACCCCATCTCCCCGGCGTTGTTTGTGATTGCTGCAGAGTATCTCTCCAGGGCCCTCGACAAGCTCATCCTTGGTAAAAAAGAGATGACCTTCAAAGCGGCCAGGAGGTGCATGGAAATCAGCCACTTAGCATATGCCGATGACATTATTATCTTCACTCAAGCAGCTGCAACCCCATTGCGTCGGCTTAGAGAATGCCTTGACGGGTATGAGAGAGTCTCCGGGCGGCAGATCAATCTTGCAAAAAGCAATTTCTATATTGCTGAAGCGCACGAGCATTGGGCGCATGAAATCCAAAACGAAGGAGGCTTTGCTCGGGGGTCCTTCCCATTCCTCTATTTGGGGGTCCCTATATACCGTGGAGTCAAGAAAACCGAAATGTTCATGTTCATTCGAGAGAAGATCGCTAGAAGGATTTCCGGATGGGCGCATCGTCATCTATCTTTTGGAGGAAGGCTAACTCTCATTAAGAGCACTCTTGAGGCAGTTCCTATCCACATCTTCCAAGCCATTGAGCCCACGGCCGGAACCCTTAAGCTACTCGATCAGCAATTGGCTCGCTTCTTTTGGGGCTCGACGACTGAGAAAAAACAGACACATTGGATCAGCTGGGACCAAATGTGCCTCCCCACCAAGGAGGGAGGGCTCGGGATCCGAAAGTTCACAGAAGTTCTAAGAGCATTCAACATTAAACTCTGGTGGCGGTTCAGAGAACAGAACTCTTTATGGGCCCGGTACATGATGAGAAAGTATTGCGCCAATTCCTCGCCACTTTCGCCAAGGATCAAGGGAAGGAATAGCCCGACGTGGAGGAGGCTGGCCAAAGCTTGGGCCCATGCTCACCCGCAGATTCGTTGGATTGTTGGTCAAGGTAAGATCTACTTCTGGGATGATATATGGCTTGGCAACGTCCCTCTTAGGGGGCTATGTTTCGACGAGAGGGGCAGCCCTACAACGATTGTCTCGGATTTTATCACGGATGGTGAGTGGGACGCTCCAAAACTCCAAGTTCTCCACGACCAGGCGGGCCTTCCCCAACAGATCATTGATCAAATTTGCAAAACCCCGATACTCCCCGGGGAGCCGGACATCCCACGATGGACGCTCACGAGGCGAGGAGATTTCTCGCTAGCCTCGACTTGGGAGACGGTCCGGTCGCCTCAACCCATCATCCAAGGGCTCGAGGAGATTTGGACGGCTGGCCTCACAACTACCATCGCTATCTTCAATTGGAGGCTCATATCTAACCGCATCCCTGTTGACGCAAAGCTACAATGGCGCAAGATTGAACTCGCATCCAAATGCCAGTGCTGCCCACACAGGCCTAGTACCGAGTCTCTTCAACATCTCTTCATTCAAGGAGTAGGTGCAACAAGAGTGTGGAGGGAATTCGACGGGTGGTTCGAAGGCTCGGCCCCCACTCTCGTGGTCAATGACACGATCCCAACAAGAATTGAGGTATGGGCGAGAAGAGTGCAGCAGCCGGGAAGGAAGCACCTCAGCCGTGCCATGCCTTACCTTACCTTCTGGTTCCTCTGGGCAGAGAGAAATAGAAGCCGCCATCATGATGTTCAATTCAAACCGAGCAATGTGATTTGGCAAATCCTCACTTTCGTCCGAAACAGCATGGCCAATGGGAGGCTTAAGCCAAAGCATTGGAGAGGGGTTAGGCTCGGAGTCAGTATCCCAAGCCATGCCGAACCTCAACGGCTACCGCGACTCGCTATGATGGTTAAGTGGGAACCACCGGATCAGGCCTGGATCAAACTTAATACAGACGGGTCCTTTAACGAAGCAACAGGAAAAGCTGGGGGAGGCGGCCTCATTCGAGACCATTTGGGTAAGGCGCTCGTCGCCTACGCGCTCCCTCTCGAAGCACATTCACCACTCGAAGCCGAACTACTCGCCATGCACCACGGCTTGATGCTAGCCTCGGAGCTTGAGAAACCAATTTGGCTCGAATCGGACGCCGAGCAAGCACTCAATCTCATTAAAGGGCCAAGTCGGGGGCCTGCTCACACTCGCCAAGCCATGGCCCACATGACCTTACACAAGCGTCAACTCACACTCCGAATTACCTTCATCCACCGTGAAGGCAATAAGGCGGCTGACTTACTTGCGAAGATTGGTGTCGACTTGAGTCACAGTCGAGTGTTGGAGGCCCAAGACTTACCGAGAGCCGTCCAAGATGTCATTCGAATGGAACAAATGGGGATTCCGAACTTCCGGGTCCGTGCCGAGGAAGATGCTTAGGAGGACACCGTAGAGTAGGCGGGTGTCGAGCCATTTGTGACACGACCCCCTACTTACTCTTGTGGTGATTTGGCCTTTTGATTGTAATAGTTAGTTGTAATAGCCGCTTGTAACCCTAAGCCTTGAGCTAGGCTAATTGTAACCGAGAAATATTTTGCTATATAGGGATGAGGGACCCACGAACCCTCCACCGTTAAGGTGTTTGACAAAAAAAAAAAAAAGTGCAAACCTTCATCCATAACAGTATGGCCAATGCTAGCATTAAGCCGAAGCATTGGAGAGGCATGACACTTAAGATGAGTGTTCCGAGCCAAGCTGCGCCGCGGAGGCCAAGACCGCTTGCCATGCAAATCAAGTGGCAGCCCCCGGAC
Organism: Salvia splendens; assembly: GCF_004379255.2. NCBI lineage: Eukaryota > Viridiplantae > Streptophyta > Magnoliopsida > Lamiales > Lamiaceae > Salvia > Salvia splendens. The sequence continues at coordinate 25,333,776 of NC_056036.1, read as the reverse complement.
CATCCCTGGATCAAGATTAACACGGATGGTGCACTCTCGATGGCGACGGGCAAGGCAGGTGGGGGAGGGATTGTCCGAGAGTTTGCCGGGAAAATTCTTGCCGCCTTCGCGACCCCACTTGATGCACAATCCGCCCTTGAGGCCGAACTCATGGCCATCCTCCACAGCCTCGACATCGTTAAGGAGTTTAATCGGCCCATGTGGATTGAATCGGACCCTGAGCAAGCAATCAAGCTCATCAATGGCACAGCATGGGGCTCGGCACACATCCGCCGAATCATGGCGCGCCTAGCCATCTTCAAACAACAACACAACATCCGAGCCTCCTTCATCCATCAGGAAGGAAACAAGGCGGCTGATTGGCTGGCCAAGTTGGGCCTTGAACAATCAAGTTTCCGCAGCATATCCGAACAAACGGTCCCTAGAATGCTTAAGGCCATTGTCCGAATGGACGATATGGGAATCCCCAACATCCGGGTCCGGAATGGTGACCACGTGTAGTGATGGTGTCGAAGAAGGATGGTCGGATCATGAGCTCACCGGACGCTGAAGAGTACGTTGGTGTCGGGCCTTCCCTGGCATGTCCCCCTCTTACTCTTGTAGCGCAATAGTTCTAGCGGCTTTGTAATTATTTTTTGATTCCCTAGACTTGGATGGATCGGCCTCCTTGTAATCTCTCGATTGTAACCACTTTTGCAATGCACCATGAAGGTGTTTGATTAAAAAAAAACTAATGCACCATGTTTTGAGAAAATTCATTGGAAAATTTGTGGTTGTTTATTTTGATGATATTCTTGTCTATAGCAAAAATGTGGATGAACATCTTAACCATTTTGCGTGCAGTTTTGGATATCTTACGAAAAGAATCATTGTATGCAAATCTCAAAAAGTGTTCTTTTTGCATGGATAAAGTTGTTTTTCTGGGTTTTGTTGTAAGTGCTAATGGGATTGAAATGGAAAAGGAGAAGGTGAAACCTATTTTAGAATGACCAATTCCTCAAAATGTAGCACAAGTTAGAAGTTTTCATGGTCTTGCAAGTTTTTATTGGAGGTTTGTCAAGGAGTTTAAGTACAATTGCTGCACCTTTGAATGAAATTGTGAAAAAAGATGTTTGTTTTTATTGGGGAGAAAAACAAGAGCATGCTTTTAATATCCTTAAAGAAAAACTTACAACTGCACCAATTCTTTCTTTGCCTAACTTTGGTAACATGTTTGAGCTTGAATGTGATGCATCTGGAGTAGGCATAGGAGCTGTTTTGTTGCAGGATGGAAAGTCAATCGCTTACTTTAGCGAAAAGTTGAAAGGAGCTCAATTGAACTATCCAACGTATGACAAGGAGTTATATGGCATCATTATTTGTGGCCTAGAGAGTTTGTAATTCATACGGATCATGAATCTCTCAAGTACTTGAAAGGTCAAGGTAAGCTTAGCAAGAAACATGTTAAGTGGGTGGAATTCATTGAATCATTTCCCTATGTAATCAAATACAAAAAGGGAAAAGAAAACATTGTGGCTGATGCATTGTCTCGGAGGTACATTTTGATCACTACTTTGAGTTCTAAGTTGCTTGGTGTTGAGTTGATTAAGGAAATGTATGATAATGACCTGGACTTTTCTTCTATCTATTTAGCTTGTGAGTATGCTGCATTTGACAAGTTCTATAGGCATGATGGCTATTTGTTTAGAGAAAATAAACTGTACATTCCTAAAGGGTTCTATGCGTGAATGGCTTGTGCATGAAGCTCATGGTGGTGGTTTAATGGGGCATTTTGGAATCCATAAGACAATGGATGTTTTCCATGAACATTTCTTTTGGCCTAAAATGCGTGTGGATGTTGAAAGAATTTGTAAAAGATGCATAACTTGCATGCAAGCCAAGTCTAAATCACACCCACATGGTTTGTACAAAACCGTTACCAATTCCTAGTGCACCTTGGAAGGATATTTATGGACTTTGTCATTGGTTTGCCAAGATCAAAAAGAGGTAGAGATTCAGTTTTTGTGGTTGTTGATAGGTTTTCAAAAATGGCACATTTTATTCCATGTCACAAAACTGATGATGCATCTCATATTGCTGATTTGTTCTTTAAAGAAATTGTCCGTTTGCATGGTGTTCCTAGATCAATTGTGAGTGATCGAGATGCTAAATTTGTGAGTCATTTTTGGCGTGTGTTGTGGAATAAGTTGGGAACTAAACTCTTATTTTCTACTACTTGTAATCCACAAACTGATGGACAAACTGAAGTAGTTAATAGGACTTTGTCTCAATTACTACGAACTTTAGTTAAAAAGAACTTGAAAAGTTAGGAGGAATGCTTACCTTTTGCTGAATTTGCTTATAATCGAAGTGTTCATTCTACTACTAACTTTTCGACATTTGAAGTTGTGTATGGTTTTAATCCATTGAGTCCACTAGATTTGATTCTAATACCTATTGAAGAACGTGCAAGTCTTGATGGAAAAGTTAAGGCTGAAATGGTGAAAAGATTGCATGAAAGGGTAATACGACTTAACATTGAAAAGAGGACAGAACAATATGCAAAGCAAGCCAACAAGGGTCGAAAACAAGTCATCTCTGAGCCGGGAGATTGGGTTTTGTTGCATATGAGAAAGAAGAGATTTCCTTCGAAAAGAAAGTCCAAGTTGTAGTCAAGAAGAGATGGACCATTCCAAGTGATTGCAAAAGTCATTGATAATGCTTACAAACTAGACTTGCCTGGTGAGTTTAATGTAAGTGCTACTTTCAATGTTTCTGATTTATCTCCTTATGTTGGTGAATTAGATTCAAGGACGAATCCTCTTGAAGAAGAAGGGAATGATGGAGACACACCCAAGCTGATCTACAAGGACAAGAAGATGGATCCATTGATCATTCAAAGTGGGCCAATTACAAGAGCTAGAGCTAAGAAGATAAAGGAGTCCATGTTGCTTTTAGTTGCTGAAATAAAAACCCAATTCCAAGACCATTCTACATTGGGCCAAGTGGTGAATATTATTCAAGTTAGTGGGCAGCCCAAGGCATGAAGTTTTGGAGGCCCAAATTGATGATACGTGATGCATTTTCGTCCAAGTTGGAGTAGTCAAAATGAAAAGTCTTTTTTAGTTACATTTTATGCTAAATAAGTGACTTTTTTTTTCAAAAGCACCACGAGGGTGGAGGGTTAAGGCGGACCCACACCTGTGCATTTAAAAAGGGGCAATTGAAACAACAACCATAAACACCGAGCCGTCCAAAAGTGACGACTCGTCACAACCAATTAGATTACAACGATGGCCTCTCTAACAACTAGAGTGGTCATCTATATACTCTTAGGGCACCTATTACAATTACTATGATGCAGCCTGTGCATCAACAAAATCCTGAGTCGATCTCCTAACTAAGTCCCGCGATAGGAATACCTCCACAAGGGACGCATCCTCCTTGGTCAAGGTCCTCAATGAATCCTTCCATCTCCCGCTCAGGGGGGCCCACATTCTACACTCATTGAGCTAGTGCCCGGCTCGATCACGCCTGGTTTATCACTCTCAAATGTCACCGTAGCAACATTCTCCTTCAAATGCCATGCATCAATGTGTTGCGCTTTGAGGGGCACGTCACCCTCATGAACCTTGCCTTCCCTCTTTCTCGACACCAATTGGAATCTATCATCATCCACACTTGGTTGACACCTGATAGCCACTCTTGTCTTCGACGATTCTTCAACCGTTGATCCCTCCATGTTCCTCATTTGGTTGGTTCCTTCTTTGGCCTTGATCGAATGCCCATTACATGATGAAGTCCCTGCCCATGTGTCCACCTTTGGGCGCCACTCTTGGCGGGTGATCTTGGAGACATGGCTGGAGTAAAATGCCTTGGTAGGTACTCGACAACCTCTACCACTACCCCGGTCCTTCCTTCCCGAAGCATGGCAATCTTCTCTCACGTGCCCAACATGTATACAATTTGCGATATTGAGGATTATTTCTTCCGGCGGGGAGATCGAGATGTCAATCTCTACACATATCCTAGCAAAGAAGAGACGGCTTTGATGGATTGTGGCATGATCGGCTTGTAGTGGCTTGCCTAAGAGGTTACCGATTGCCATGATAGCCGATTCCTCAAAGAGATGCGCTGGTATGCCCACAATGTTGCACCAAACGGCTACAATCGGTGACTCGAAGAACGTATCGAAGTCCGGCGCCCACTTGAATACCCTCATCGGGTGACCCTCAACATACCAAATCGGGCTCCCATGAGGTCCATTTAACATCTTAACATAATCGGCCATCTCTTGGAATTGGATTAAAACATGCTTTGCATTCAAGTGTTTCCAACTAAAAGAGCCAACTAGCCCCAAACCTCCTAGGCTCTTTCGTATTTGGTAAGTAGTTGGGAGCGAATGAGAGAATTTTCCAACGACGGCTAGCCCTAGTTTCCAATTAAATAAGTGACTTTAGATGTCCTAGAGTTACACCAAAGGATTAGGAGTTATATTTCTTTTATTATGAGTCATTTTAAGTGTCTTAAGTTGTACTAATGATGTGAGACTTTCAAGAGTCCATTCTAGACTATAAATAGGCTTGTAAGCATGTCATTTGAAGACACCATTGATCAAATACGAAAATAGACTTTGTCTTGTGAGTTGAATTCTCTTTGTAGAGTTTTTCACTTGTTTGGAACTTATCAAGATACTTTGAGCAAGTTCTTGTGGCGTTCAATCATACCGAGGTTCTTGGCTGATCATATAGCGGGTCGAGGTTTTCCAAGCTCTGGAAGTGGATCAAACCAGATTATCAATCAAGGGAGTCCGCTGCCAAACCTTATACGTGGGGTTCTTGGATCAATATATTCAGCGGGTCCTTCGTCGTACAAAGGAAAAGGAACACAAAAAAAAAATTCTCTTCATTCTCTCTAACTTCTCTCTCTAGAACGCTTGCTCCATCGTTCCTTGGCGGTCTCCCCGTCGGACTAGACGACCGGAACCACCCAGCCATTCGCGGGGAGCTGGACGTCGACCATGGACGATTCGGCTACCGATGAGAGTGATGCAACGAGGGCCTTGTTCCAATCTGCTGGCGATACCATTACAAGTGCGACGGCGAGCAAAAAGGAGGCCCGTCGAAGTGTAGGAGACCGGCTGAAAATGAGGAAGTCCACTCCGAGGCCGGCAACGAAAGGTAACGGGAGGAAAAGATACAATGCGTCTCCCTCCCCGTCGACAAAACCGGAAGTCAAGAAAGCTTTTGCCGAGGACGACGCCGGGGAGGAGATCCGTACAAGCGGTCTCAAGAAAAACCTTATAGAGGAGCTTGACATGGCGGTGGGAAGCGCGGAAAGACAAGGAAGAGAAGGTAGCCATGGCCGGTCAAAGGAGAAGGCACCGGAAGAAGTGATACCAACTCGCAATGAGAGTGTTGTCTTCTCCGAACTCCCAAAGGACGGAACTGGTGGTGAGGAAGGCCCTCTCGAGGTAAGTAAAACGGAATCCCGAGCGTTAGAACTACCCGAACGGCTGGAATCTTTGAATTCCGACTCAGCCCTCATCCGGCGACAATATGACCGTTGCTATGGTGGCTGACAAGATGGTACACTCTAGGGAGCTAGCTTGCTTGGTTGGAGTGGAAACCAGACAAACAAAAGGTACTATGGTCAACTTTCCTGATATGGCAATAAAGACAAGACTCACGTGATTGCTTCATGGAAGAGTCACATGTGCAGCCAAAACAATCCCTTTTGCAACTAGCTAATCTCGATTCCGCTGAGGCCTTGGACCGGATTTCGTCACAACCCCTCCAACAAGTCGACGCCGGCAACGGGCATGGTTCAAGTGGGCCTCAAGCCGAACTAACCGCGGAGCAGGCTAGGAACCTTGACCCGAACCAGGAGTATCTCGAGCACTTCCCTCCTCTCGAAAAGGACTGAACCAAAAAACTATGTAGCTCGTTCGAAACAGGGGAGGCGTCATCATGGAAGGGAAGGCCGAAACACGGGCAAAGCTCGGCCGGTGGGGTTCAGCATGGGGTCTTGAACCTGGTGGAAAAGGTGCCTCGGGGGGAGCTTCATCCGACGGGAAAAGGCTCGCATCTCAACCCGAGTAAGGACCGAGGGCCGCAACCACAACCGACTATGGCGGATATCCTTCGCAACCAACCGGACCCGAAAGGCCATCACATATTTGAGCCGGAGAAAATAAAAAACATGGGGTTCGCTTCGTCGAGCAATGGCGTCCCGACGATCTACTTTTCTGGAAGTGAGACACAACAATTGGCCGACACGTTGGGATTTCCTATTGTAGGTAAGTTTTCACATTCCATTCCGGCTTCAAGCCAAATACAAAAAGCCTTAGACAATATGAAGTTTGTTAGAGGTTGGAATTGGAAATATATTAACGCAAAGCATGTGCTAATACAACTAGATGATCTTAATGACTGCGCGAGGTTGCTTAATGGTCCGAAGGATACTCCGGTGTGGTACGTGGATAGACACCCAATGTGAGTCTTTAAGTGGACTCCAGACTTCGACGTTTATTGCGAGTCACCGATAGCAGCCATATGGTGTAACCTTATTGGTCTTCCTATCCATCTCTATGACCATTCGGCCTTGTTTGCGGTTGGAAAACTCCTAGGAAACCCGATCCAAATTGATCGTGCAACCGCTAATAAGTCGAGGTTATCGTTCGCGAGAATTTGCGTGGAGATAGACATCACCAAACCGGTTCCGGAGGAAATTATCTTGGATATGTGCGGTAGGGTGTCCATCCAAAACATAAAATGGGACAAGATTCCTGCGTTTTGTTCGGAGTGTCGGCACGTGGGCCATTCGGCCGCAACATGTTATGCCTCTGGTAAGAAGGAGAAGCCTCCAAAGCGGAACTACAACATCCCGATGGCGAGGAGGAACTCGGAGACAAATCACAATACGGCTGGAAAATCACCTCACCATATTGGAAACAAGGTAATCACGGAATGGCATCGTCCGGAAAAGGAGGAGGCAAGTATACAGCCTATTCCCACGGCCCTGGTTTCGGTAGCTCAAGAGGTCCCATCTTACTCGGACACATGCATTCCGGATGTTCTTGAGCCGAGATAATGGGGGGAGAGAGGTCCTCATAATGGGGCCGGTGGATCGAGCAATAAGGGGAACGGGAGTTGGCAACCTCGTGGACGCTCCGCACGCAAGGCCTCAAGCGGACCTTCCTCTCCAATCAAACGAGGCACCCCGGCTAGGGGTCAAGAGGAGGATGGATCGATGGCACCCGAGGGGGACCTAGGAAACTTCATGAGCATTAATAAATACCATGCACTCATGGAGAAAGAAGCCTATGAAACGGATCATCCCGAGGAAGATGAGGTGATTGGAATGGAAATTGTGGTGCAACCAATCCCGAACACGGGGGAGGATGTAACCTCTTGCCTCAGCGAGAGTTCAAGGCACAAAAATGATCGGAAGATGGATGTAGCAGGGCGGTCTTCATCCCGCTCGGGTAAGTCCTCATCCAATTAATTATGTCCTGTAACCTTTTGTTTTGGAACGTGTGGGGAATTGTGAAAACCTCGTCCCGCAATGTTATCAAAACACTAATTGTTGTTCATAATATTTCTTTCATGGCAATAATGGAACCTTTCACCGCGCCAAACCCGGAGTTGTATTCGAAGCTTTTCGGACTCAACTTCAAAGGCGCTAACACGTCGGGGAAAATTTGGATCTTTACTAGAGAGGGAGTTAACTTTGATGTTATGGACGACTCCGAGCAAGCTCTCCACGGTATACTTCGCTTGGAGGCATGCAGCCAACCTGTGGCGGTCACGGCTATCTATGCTAAGTGTACTCGCGCGGAAAGATATCCACTTTGGGAAAAATTGCGGGATCTTGCGGACAACTTGGAGAGTCGGCCGTGGATTATTGGAGGGGACTTCAACACCATTCTTAACCCACGAGATAGGTCCGGGAGCGAGTCTAATAGGCAAGCGGAGATGTTGGACTTCGTGGAAGCAATCGAAGATTGTAGACTGGTCGATGTGGGCTTTGACGGTGCACCTTTCAATTGGGCAAAGAACAACCTATTTGAGAGGCTTGACAGAGTTTTTATAAATGAGCAGTGGACGAGTGTTTTCGAGGCAACAAGAATCACGAACCTGCCTCGCGTCGCCTCGGATCATGGTCCCATCCTGGTTCGATGCAAAACAGAGGTAACAGGGGAGCAAGGTAGGAACTTCCGATTCCAGAAAATGTGGTTGAGACACGAGGGGTTTCGAGGAGTCGTGGAATCCAGTTGTAGCCAACCCACCGAGGTCGGAGGACTACTTAACTTGCAAATCAAGCTCGCAAGGCTTAAGAAAGTCCTTAAAGAGTGGAATAGAGCAACTTTTGGAAACCTCCAATCCAACCTTAAAGAGGTCGAGGCAACTATAGTAGAGGCCCAGCAAGCCTTCGAAGCTGATGCGTCCCCGACCAATAGATGCCGAGTAAATAAGGCAATTGCGGACTACATCCTTTTACTAAAAATGGAGGAGGACTTATGGAGACAGAGGGCAGCGGTACGGTGGATCAAGGAGGGGGACAGAAATACGAAGTTCTATCAAAGTTGGGTCAAACAAAAGAGAGCCCGTCTTCGAATCCATGGCATACTTGCGGGAGACCGAACCATTACAGACGAGAGAGAGATCAAGGACTCGGCGTCTAACTTCTTTCAAAAGTTACTTGCACCATCGGCTCTCCCTCTGGCCGATCCAGATTTGAACTTGATTCGGCGACACCCACAGGCCCCGGACTTGGAGAGCCTCACAACTTCCCCCAATGAAGAGGAGATCAAACGGGCAGTATGGAGCATTTCGGCTGATAGCACACCGGGCCCCGACGGATTCACCGCGTCATTCTAGCATAGTTGTTGGGATATCATTGGTCGGGATGTGGGGGATGCGGTAATACAATTTTTTAACGGGGCTTTTCTCCCACGGAGCATCACCGCGACAATGATTGTTCTATTACCAAAGAAGGATAACCCGGCATCTTGGTCGGACTATCGACCAATTAGTCTTTGCAATGTGTCAGACAAGATCATCACAAAAGTCCTTGCCTCAAGGCTGGCCCCCATCCTCCCTAAGGTAATATCCCCGAACCAAAGTGGTTTTATTAAAGGGAGGCTTCTAAACGACAATGTCCTCTTAGCCCAAGAAATGTTTCACGAGTTATATAGAAGGAGGCCCGCGCCAAACGTTGCAATCAAGATTGATATGGCAAAGGCTTATGATCGGGTACAATGGCCTTTCTTGATCCAAGTCACGCGCCGTATGGGATTCCCGGAGACATTTCTTAGTCTCATTGTAAGATGCATTGAATATTGTTGGTTCTCGGTGTTAATCAATGGAGTACCGGCTGGTTTCTTAAAATCCACTCGTGGCTTGCGGCAAGGGGATCCTATCTCTCCTTCATTATTCATTATTGCCGCGGAATATCTATCAAGGGCGTTGGATGAGCTTATTTTGGGGAAGATGGAAATGACCTTCAAGTCTAAATGCGCATGCTCCAAGGTTAGTCATTTGGCCTACGCTGATGATATTGTTATTTTTACGCAAGCGGCCAATGAATCCGTCCAACGGGTTAGAGCTTGTTTAGACGAATATTTGGTCGTCTCCGGGCAGAAGATCAATCTATCGAAGAGCAATTTTTACATTACCGAGACTAACAGTGACTGTACGGGCACGGTGGAAACGGAGGGTGGTTTTACTAGAGGTACATTCCCCTTCCTCTATCTTGGTGTACCTATTTACAAAGGTGTCAAAAGGACCGACATGTTTCTCTTCCTCCGAGAGAAAATTTCAAGAAGAATTTCGGGGTGGGCACACAGACACCTATCATTTGGGGGCAGGTTGACCTTGATCAAGAGTACCCTCGAGGCCATCCCAGTACATGTGTTCCAAGCGATCGAACCAACAAAAGGAGCCCTTAAGCTCTTGGAGCAACAACTGGCAAGATTCTTCTGGGGCACTGTGGAGGGCAAACGACGTACACACTGGATTGCTTGGGAACAGATTTGCCTCCCCACTACGGAAGGAGGCTTAGGGATTAGGAAATTTGAGGATGTCCTGAAGGCCTTCAACGTCAAATTGTGGTGGCGCTTTAGAGAGCAAAACTCCTTATGGGCCTCACACATGTATAGCAAATACTGTGCCTCAAAATCACCTTTGGCTCGACTGAACTCGGGTAGGAGCAGCCCGACGTGGCGACGACTCGCGGCCGCTTGGCCCCTGGTCCAGCCAAACATCCGTTGGATCATTGGTGATGGACGAGCCCTGTTTTGGGACGACATCTGGCTCGGGGATAGGCCAATCAGAGATCTTTGCTTAGACACAAGGGGTGATCCCACGACAAGGGTTGCAGAGTTTTAGATGAATGGAAAGTGGGATGGGGCTAAGGTTGGCACCACATGCAACCAAACGGGTATGCCGCCTCACGTGGCTGAGGCCATCATGAGCACCCCTATCCTCCCTGACAGCCCCGATGTACCGAGGTGGACTTTGTCTCGAGGAGGAAATTTCTCTCTGTCCTCGGCATGGGATTCTAACAGGGCTAGGCGGCCCGTATCCCGGCTCTTGGAGACATCTGGCACGGTGGCATGTCAACAACAATCTCGGTTGTCATGTGGAGACTTATTTCGATAGAATACCGGTTGACGCAAAACTACAATGGAGGAACATCTCCTTGGCATCTAAATGCCAATGTTGTCCTAGGCAGCCGGGGTTGGAATCCATTCAACACCTTTTTATTAATGGACAAGGGGCGAGCATGGTTTGGAGGCTTTTTGATGAGTGGTTTCATGGTGCGAGCCATCCCCTTCGGCCATCGGACTCCATTCCATCTAGACTCGAAGCTTGGGCTAAGAGAATCAACCGGTCTACAAAGGACCACATGGCTTGTAACGTGGTATGGCAAGTCAGGCTATATGTCCAGAAACTGGTGGAAAGTGGGCGAGCACGGGCGAAGCACTTCAAGGATGTCCGTTTTGAGGGGTTAACACTCCCCCCCCCTCGGCCGAAGGAACCAACAAGAAGGGCCGTGGCTATCAAATGGCAACCCCCGGATGCTCCATGGCTCAAGTTAAACGTCATGGGCAGATACGATGCGACAACGGACAGAGCCAGTGGAGGTGGGATCATCCGAGACCATCTCGGTAATATGGTGGGGGCTTTCTATACGCCGATTGGTGCATACTCCGAGCTAGAGGCCGAGCTCGAAATCATTCACCGAGGTATGGCATTTGCCGAGAGGCAAGGCGCATTCATCTGGGTAGAGTCAAGTTCACATCAAGCTAGGGCAGCTATTGAGTCAAGGGATTGGGGACCGGCAGCATGTCGTCACACAATGGTACGAATCCAAGGCATTATGAAGGAGGGTAAGTTCAAACTCAACTATGTTCATCCGGAAGGCAACAAGGTGGCAGGGTACTTAGTATTCTGAGCTTTTGAGTTTTGTCGAATTGTAAGTTAGAGAGAGACGCTCTCCCTTCTCTCTAGAATCCCCCACCACGTTTTGAGTTCCCACATCGCCGCCCACCCCATTCTTGCTCGGCTCACCACTGTCGACGGTCCTCCTCACGCCCCCGCTCCACCAGCCACCCACCATCCTCCCGACCTCGGATTCTCACCAACCAACCACTCCCTTGGCTAAGGCACGAACAAAGCTCCGGAGCGGCTGGTGACTCGACTCATTCTCTCGATCATGCCGGAGCGCCTGCCGGATCCCCCCCCGGAGTCAGAAGAACCGCGCACCATCTCGGACCAGCTAATGGTCCTCCGGCCGGCCGAGGACCCTCTCTCGGACCAGCCAATGAATTTCACGTCGGAGGAGTCTCCCTCCATAATTTTTCCCTGCAGGAAAGTGGCGAGGAAAACTTTGAAAATGAAGGTGAAGGCACGGAAAAGTACACCAGCCCCTCCCATCAAAGGCACTGGTCGGAAAAGGTTCGTACCCTCACCGATGCCGGAGGACAAGCAACTTAGGAAGAAGATTGATTTCGGGGCCGAAGGGAGCTCGCCGGTCGGAAGCCCAAAATGCAAAGGCCCCATCTTCCCGACGTCGATGGAGCCCTCCCCTAATCTCAACGGTGAAGATGAAGCTAAGATTAATGAAGAACTTGCCGGCGCCAGAACTGTTGACAACGCTCCGGCCGATGACCTTGCGGCCGGCGCAAACGCGGGGACTGGTGACGGAGGAGAGCACAACCCCCCACATGATGGCTGCTCGGAGAGAGATGGCTCTAGCATGGGTCAAAAGGCCTGGGTGGACGCGCTAGTCAACTTGCCCGAAATGGGCACAACAACAAAATCACTTTCCGAAAGTTCCTTGGCGCCTTGCCACTTCGGAACACCACGTGATGCTGGCCCCAATGCATCCGTTGAGCCCCCAAAACAACAAAAATCTAGCTCCTTTTTGCAGCAACCCAACTTTCCCGAATTGGCTTGGAGACCAAAACCTCCTTCCGAAAGTGGGCTAACTCCTTTCCGTCCCAAGAGCTCACGTGAGACGATTGTCGTGGAGGCCCCAACGCAACCAACAAAGGCCGAAATCATCCACTTAGCCGCCTTGGACTCGGCGGAGATGCTAGACACATTGGTTGCGCAACCTCTCATTACGGCCGGCCACAATCCACTGGAGTTCCCCCTAAACCCTTCGGGATGCATGCAAAGTGTCACACACACACCTCGGGATGGAAATGGACCCTCTCTTGAGGACTTTCCCCCTCTCGAACGAGGACGAACTAGCAAGCTCCGAGCTACGTTTGAGGCTAGTTCGGAACATCATAGTGCGGAGTTCGGCCAGCCGCGACCGAAGTCGAACCCTAACGTCTACCGAGAAAAGCCTTTTATCGAGACGATGAACAAGGCCACGCCTAGTGCCGAGATGGTTGCAGTGACAAGAGACACACCAACACCCAACGATACGCCTATGGATGATGCCGAACAGACCCTCACCGAGAAAGAAAAAGGCGAGAAGATCCACACCGAGAAAGAAAAAGCCGAAAAGCCGAGAATGGAAAAGCCGAGAAGGGCACACAACGGCAACGTAGGTGCCGAGAAGATCCACACCGAGAATGGAGAAGCCGAACTCAACAATCCGAAGAGAAATGGAAACACACCTAAGTCCGCGACGGATGCCGCAACACAAGGGCTGAATGTAGTTAATCAATTTGGGGGGGTAGAAGCTACACTGGGGCCCTCGCCGTGGCCGAAATCGATGGCGGACTTGCTTAGGGGTACCCCGTCGGGCTCGGCGAGTAACACTCTACAAGGCCGGGGTGAAGGCGCCGCAAACCACCCCGGTCGGCCGAAAACGATGGCGGACATGCTCAAAGGCTCGACTGACCCTACCGGCCCCCAAGCCTTTGAACCGGATAAGCTCCAGAACATTGGATTTGCTTCAGTGTCCGACGGCATCCCGGCCATTTACTTCTCCGGAGCGGAAACTCAAAAGCTTGCTGAGAGCATGGGACACGCCATTGTGGGTAAGTTTTCTCACTCTATCCCTACGGGACTGCAAATCCAAAAGACCCTCGACAATATTAAACTTCGGTGTGGATTTAGTTGGAAGTACATTAATGCTAAACATATTCTCATTCAATGCGAGGACTTGGCGGACTATGCCCGAATCCTTGGAGGCCCAAGGGGTACGCCCGTTTGGCTCATTGACCGACACCAGATGAGGGTCTTCAAATGGTCCCCGGACTTTGATGCTTACTGCGAGTCCCCCATTGCGGCAATCTGGTGCAACCTAATTGGCCTCCCCATTCACCTTTTCGACCAATCCGCCTTATTCGCCATCGGCAAGCTTCTCGGCAATCCAATACAAATTGATCGAGCCACGGCAAACAAGACTCGGCTTTCATTTGCCCGAATCTGCGTCGAGATAGACATCACAAAACCACCTACCGAAGAGATAATCCTCGATCTTGGTGGGCGAGAAACGGTGCAGCGAGTCCGATGGGACAAGATACCATCATATTGCCGAGAATGCAAACATGTCGGCCATGCAAGTGAGGTGTGCTATGCGACGGGCAAGAAGGAACGGCCGCCAAAGAGAAACTATCACAACGGCCCGCCAAAACAGCCACAACCCGAGAGACAGACCGAGAAGGGGAAGCAAGATATGGGGAAGAATGCCTCCAGCTCCAACGAATGGAAACATCAGGGGAAGAAGCAAGGCAAGGCCGGTGATCGACCAAACAATAACAAAACAAATGGGGAGGACTCCGGTGATACTTCCTGGGAGGGACCGAACTCCAAGGGTGACTCTACTTTGGGGAGCGGACCGAGCTCCGGAACTCAGAATGCCGGGCTTATTGCCGGGATCGAGATTGGGAAGTCCCCACCGAACCGGGGGAATCCATTGCATCCCACCACCGAACCACCAACACCACGTGGGAACATGGACGTGGAGTGGGGCTCCCCCATTGCGAGGAGCTTGGTCTCACCAGTTCGGCGAGGGAATCCGAGAGGAGGCGCGCGCCATGCTTTGACAAGGGGGCGTGGGTTCTTCTCGGCAAAGAACCACATGAGCACCAACCAATATTATACTCTCATGGAGAACGGAGAATTTGATGTTGAGAATTGTGGGGATGCGGACGAAGACCTTATGGAATTGCATGTGGGGGCCGAGAAGTTAGGAGGCAACAGTTCGGCCGAGGACGCCGAGGAGGTCGCTCCGAACAAAGAGCAACACCGTACTGATTATCAAGGAGGGCCTTCAACCTCTTTGGGTACGCACCCTTCTTGTTAATAATGTCGTACAATCTCATGTTTTGGAACGTGAGGGGGATCGCGAATGCGCCCACTCAAAACGTTCTGAAAAGACTAATTGGTTGTCATAATGTTTTATTTCTTGCAATAATGGAACCGCTCACACAACCGGACCCGGACCGTTTCTCTAAGGCCTTGGGGCTGTCCTTCATTGGTTCGAACATGAACGAGAAGATTTGGATGTTTGCGGAAGAGGGGTCCACTTTTGATATTGAGGTTGACTCGGAACAAATTCTCCACGGGTACCTCAAATCCCACCGCCTTGCTAGGCCGGTGGCCATCTCAGCCGTGTACGCCAAATGTACAAGGGCTGAAAGACATCACCTATGGGACAAGATGAGAGAGATTGCCGGGCCTCTTGAGGGAACACCTTGGATCATCGGTGGCGATTTCAACACCATGCTATCTCATCAAGACAGAGTTGGAAGCGATACCAACCGGCAAGCCGAGATGGTAGATTTTGCGGAGGCAACGGAAGATTGTAGGCTGCTTGACCCTGGTTTTGATGGAGCGGCATTCACTTGGGCCAAGAATGGCCTTTTTGAAAGGTTGGATAGAGTGTTTGTCAGCGAGGATTGGACTAAGACCTTCGAGGCTACTCGGGTTACGAACCTCCCCCGGATTGCCTCGGACCATGGGCCAATTCTTGTCAGGTGCACGAAGATGAACACATCCGCTGGAGCCAAGGCTTTCAGGTTCCAGAACATGTGGATCCGACATGAAGGATTCATGGCCGTAGTGCAAAAAGCATGGGAGGAGCCCACGGGGGCGGGTGGAATCCTAAACATTCAAATCAAGCAGGCCAGAGTTAAAAAGGCCCTTAAGGAGTGGAACAAAGAGGTTTTTGGAAACATTCATGCTAATCTAAAAGAAAAGGAGGAAGAAATTGCTTTGGCCCAATCTTGTTTCGAAGCAAGGCCGACCCCGGATCACAGGACAGCGATCAACAAACACATTGCCGAGTACATCCTTTTGCTGAAAATGGAAGAAGATTTTTGGCGACAGAAGGCAGCTCTGAGGTGGCTTGCCGAGGGAGACAAAAATACCCGGTTCTACCAAAGCTGGGTGAAACAAAAGAGGGTTCGTCTCCGCATCCATTCAATACGTGTCAATGGGCAGGAGCTCACCGAGGAAGCCGAGATTAAAAAGTCCGCAGTGGAGTTCTTCCAACAACTCCTTGCCCCCAACAATCCGACACTTGAAGATCCAGACCTCGACCTAATCCAGCAGGTCCACTCAGCCGAGCAGTTCGCTGACATCGCAGATGCTCCAAGTGCGGACGAGGTCAGGAGTGCCACCTTTTGCATTTCCGGAGATAGTGCACCCGGACCCGACGGCTTCTCGGCCACCTTCTATCAAGCCTGCTGGCCTATTGTGGGACCGGAGGTAGTGGACGCAATCAGACAGTTCTTCAGAGGGGCCTTCCTGCCGAGGAGCATCACGGCCACAAGCATTGTCCTTATCCCAAAGAAGGCTTCGCCGGAATCATGGACCGACTACCGACCCATCAGTCTCTGCAATGTTTTAAACAAGATCATTACCAAGGTACTCTCCTCTCGACTCTCTCCTTTCCTCCCACAGATCATCTCCCCAAACCAAAGTGGATTTGTCAAAGGTCGGCTCCTTAACGACAACGCACTTCTGGCTCAAGAGATGTTCCATGAGCTTGCTAGATGCTCCCCAGCGCCTAATGTGGCAGTAAAGATTGACATGGCTAAAGCCTATGATAGGGTCCAATGGCCATTCCTCTTCAAAGTTTTACGCTGTATGGGTTTCCCGGACTCATGGATTTCACTTATGGAGAGGTGTATTGGGTGTTGCTGGTTCTCGGTCCTTGTTAACGGGGCACCCTCGGGCTTCTTTAGATCAACTCGAGGACTTCGGCAAGGAGACCCGATCTCCCCTGCTCTGTTCGTAATCGCGGCGGACTACCTGTCCCGAGCATTAGACAAGCTCATCCTCGGCCAAAAGGACATGACGTTCAAAGCCTCCCGGAGATGCATGGAGATCAGCCATCTAGCCTATGCGGACGACATTATCATCTTCACTCAAGCGGCGGCAAATCCTATGCGCCGGCTAAGAGCCTGTCTCGAAAAATATGAAAGAGTCTCCGGCCAACAAGTCAGCCTCGCCAAGAGTAATTTCTATATTGCCGAGGCCCATGAACACTGGGCAAACTCGATCCAGGCGGAAGGAGGCTTCTCTAGAGGGGCCTTTCCTTTTCTCTATCTCGGTGTCCCTATCTACCGTGGTGTCAAGCGCACGGACATGTTCCTCTTTCTACGGGAAAAGATTGCAAGAAGGATCTCAGGATGGGCACACCGTCACCTATCCTTTGGAGGAAGGCTTACGTTGATTAAGAGCACTCTTGAAGCGATCCCCTTGCACATCTTTCAAGCCGTCGAGCCCACGGCCGGTACCCTCAAGCAACTTGATCAACAAATGGCCCGATTCTTTTGGGGGTCTACGAATGAAAAGAAGCGGACCCATTGGATTGGATGGGAACAAATGTGCCGGCCCACTGATGAAGGAGGCCTTGGGATCCGAAAAACTATGGAGGTCCTCCACGCTTTCAATATCAAACTGTGGTGGCGATTTCGGGAGCAAAACTCCCTTTGGGCAAGATACATGATGGCAAAATATTGCTCCAACTCCACACCGCTCACCTTGAGATTGCCGAGCAGGAGTAGCCCTACGTGGAGAAGGCTCTCAAGAGCATGGCCCCTCGCGCAACCGCACATGAGATGGCTAGTGGGACAAGGGGACATCTACTTCTGGGATGACATTTGGCTTGGCAATAGCCCTCTGAGGGAACTTAGCCTTGATGATAGGGGAAGACCAACCACCCGGGTCTCGGAGTTCATTACAAATGGTGGTTGGGATGTGCCCAAGCTTCAACTCCTTCACAATCAGGCCGGCCTCCCTCAGCATGTTATCGATGGCATCATTAATACACCGATCCTCCATGACGAACAGGATATCCCGAGGTGGAACCTCTCTAAGCATGGGGAATTCACGGTGGCTTCGACATGGGACACACTTCGAGGACGAAACCCGATCATCCATGGTTTGGGGGACGTTTGGAAGGTAGGCCTCACCAACTCAATAGCCATCTTTATCTGGAGGCTTCTCTCCAATCGGGTGCCGGTTGACACGAAACTTCAGTGGCGGGAGATTGAGCTAGCTTCTAAGTGCCAATGCTGCCCCCACAGACCGAACACTGAGTCACTCCAACACCTCTTCATCCAGGGATATGGAGCTCGCAGAGTATGGAGTGAGTTCGACGGCTGGTTCACAGGCCCGTTCCCACGCATCCATATCAATGACACAATCCCTACGAGAATCGAAGTGTGGGCGCGAAGGTGCCAACAGCCGAACAAGAAACATCTTAGCCGAGCCACTCCATACCTTATCCTTTGGTTTATTTGGTCGGAGAGAAACAGGAGCCGCCACCAAGGCACACAGTTTAAACCACAAAACGTGGTATGGCAGGTCCACATGTTCATTCGGAATGCTATGTCTAATGGAAGCTTGAAGCCGAAACATTGGAAGGGAGTTAAACTTGGAATCAATATTCCTCAACAAGCGGCGGCAATCAGGGCGCTACCCCTAGCCATGGCAATCAAATGGAACCCCCCGGATCAGCCGTGGATAAAGCTCAACACGGATGGCTCCTATAATGAAGCGAACGGCAGTACAGGGGCTGGCGGGATTATTCGAGACCACTCGGGTAAGATGCTCGTCGCCGTCAGCACACCCCTTGAAGCCCACTCGGCGTTAGAAGCGGAGCTGTTGGCCATGATCCACGGGCTAAATATAGCCAAGGAATACGGCCTACCAATCTGGATTGAGTCAGATGCAGAGCAAGCAATCAAATTGGTCAATGGGACGGGATGGGGGCCGGCACTCGCTCGGCAAGCGGTGGCGCAACTAACCATTCTCAAACGCCAACTCAAATTCCGAGCCACCTTCATACACAGGGAGGGGAACAAAGCGGCGGACTTCCTTGCGAAAATGGGGCTAGTCCAAGACAGTGGCCTACGAATGCACTACAACTCAGCACCGAGAGAACTATTGGACTTGGTTAGATTGGACGAGATGGGAGTGTCGCACATCCGAAACCTAGACGGGGACGGGCATCAAAGTTGATCATGAGACGACGGGAGACAATAGTGACTAGCTTTGTGGTTAATTGTTTTTTGGAAAGGAGTATGATGAGGTCCGAACCTTGTGGGATCGGACCGCATACTACTCTTGATTTTGTTACGGCACACCACTTTTGGGTGTGGCCACGCCTTGTAATTATCTCTTGTGGAAATATAGGGATGAGGGACCCACGAACCCTCCACCGTAGAGGTGTTTGATTAAAAAAAAAAAAAAAAAAAAAAAAAAAAGGTGGCAGGGTACTTAGCTAAATTAGGAAAGGAATCGCCGCATCATCAAGAGTTAAATATAGAGGCCGCTCCTAGGCTACTAACCGCCATGGTTCGCCTTGAACGGCTTGGAGTGTCGAACATCCGCTTGGAAGAAGACGATAATGGATAAGCAGGAACAGATGGGGATCCCCAATGCCCGAGCCCTAACCGAAGAAAGAAGTTAGAAGAGGTTTGCTTGTGATTGGCTCGACTAATTTATTCTGGAGATTTTTTGGTATGATTGGCTTTGTAAGATTTGTAATAGGTTTGATTTGGTTAGACCTTGTGATAGGATTACTGTTGGGAGTATGATGAGGTCCGAGCACAGGCCCTGGACCGCCTACTACTCCTATTTTTTATGTTGGCACATCACTTTTGGGTGTGGCCACAACTTTGTAATCTGCTCCTTTTTGATATATAGGGATGAGGGACCCACGAACCCTCCACCGTAAAGGTGTTTGATATAAAAAAAAAAAAAAAAAAACGGGTCCTTCGTCGTATCCCAATCTATATCATTTGGTATCAAGAGCCAACTAGTATTGATCTATCCTTAGCTCTATCTTACATTATTTATCTTTCATATCCTTGAAAAAAAAAGAAAAAAAAACCGAAATAAACCCCAAATACATATTTCACCTCATATTTTTTTCTTGACCATTTCCTTTCATCCTTCATTCAAGGGCTGAAGTTTGGTTGGTCGTTATTAGTTCTTATTTGTCCTTGATTTGTTTTTACTTGTGTTATCTTTGCAAAAGAGAAAGAGTGATAAAAGGCTTGAGTGGTGAGATTATTTGAGGGGAGGTAAAAGCCAACGAGTGATATACACGAGTGTTTTGTGAGGTTTATTTTTGTGTGATACACGAGTGAACTGTGAGGATGGATTCTACTGATGACAATCAAATTGATCCTACGTTGAAAGCCATGCAACAACATTTTAGAAGGCTTGGACGTGTTCTGGAAAGTGTTTCAGAGCGCTTGGAGAGGCTGGAATTTCAAGCAAATGCAAACAATAACGAGGAAGAAGAGAGTGGAGGAGAGGATAATGCTTCATATAGGCATCGAAATGAGAGACACGGAAACGGTAGAAGAGGGCATACAAATGAAGTTGATGGTGATTTGAGAAGCATCAAACTGAAGATCCCAACATTCCAAGGAAGGAGTGACCCTGAAGCTTATTTGGAGTGGGAGCGAAAGGTGGATCTCATCTTTGAATGTCACAACTATTCCGAGGAGAAAAAGGTTAGACTTGCTGCTATTGAATTCACTGACTATGCTATATATAGTTTGGTGGTATCAATTGACAACCAGTACAAGGCGATATGGAGGAAGACCAGTTTCGACTTGGGAAGAAATGAAAGGCATAATACGTAAGAGATTTGTACCTTCTCATTATTTTCGTGAATTGTATCAAAAATTACAATCTATGAAACAAGGTACTAAATCTGTTGATGAGTACTACAAAGAGATGAAGATTGCTATGATTAGGGCAAATGTTGAAGAAGATAGAGAAGCAACCATGGCTCGATTCTTATGTGGGTTGAATAGGGAGATTGCAAACATTGTGGAGCTTCAACACTATGTGAAGTTAGAGGATATGGTTCATATGGCCATGAAGGTGGAGGGACAATTGAAGAAGAGAACAATCCAAAAGAATTTTTCAACAAGTTCTCATTCTTCAAGGACAAAAGAGTGGACTTCATCCAAATCCAATTTTGGGGCAGCTTCTAAACCCCAAAATGAAGCTTCGACATCCAAGTCCAAAGAATTTGAGAAGGGTAAAGGTATTTCTACTTCTACTTCTACTCGAAATAGAGATATCAAATGTTTTTTTTTAATCAAACACCTTTACGGTGGAGGGTTCGTGGGTCCCTCATCCCTATATTTCCAAAAGAGATAATTACAAGGCGTGGCCACACCCGAAAGTGGTGTGCCGTAACAAAGCCAAGAGTAGTATGCGGTCCGTTCCCACAAGGTTCGGACCCCATCATACTCTTTTCCAAAATACAATTAACCAAAAAACTAGTCACTATATTGTCTCCCAACGTCTCATTACCAACTTTAGTGTCCGTCCCCGTCTAGGTTTCGGATGTGCGACACTCCCATCTCGTCCAACCGAACCAAGTCCAGCAATTCTCTCGGTGCTGAGTTGACGTGCATTCGTAGGCCACTGTCTTGGTCTAGCCCCATTCTCGCAAGGAAGTCTGCCGCTTTGTTTCCCTCCCGGTGTATGAACGTGGCTCGGAATTTTAGTTGGCGTTTGTGTAGGATTAGTTGCGCCACCGCTTGCCGAGCGAGTGCCGGGCCCCATCCTGTCCCATTGACCAATTTGATTGCTTGCTCTGCTTCCGACTCAATCCAGATTGGTAGAGCGAATTCCTTGGCTATGTTCAAACCGTGGAGCATGGCCAAGAGCTCCGCCTCTAACGCCGAGTGTGCTTCGAGGGGCGTGCTGAAGGCGACGAGCATCTTACCCAAGTGGTCTCGAATGATCCCTCCAGCCCCTGCTTTGTCGTTTGCTTCATTAAAGGAACCATCCGTGTTGAGCTTTATCCACGGCTGATCCGGGGGATTCCATTTGATTGCCATGGCTAGGGGTAGCACCCTGATTGCCGCCGCTTGTTGAGGAATGTTGATTCCAAGTTTAACTCCCTTCCAATGTTTCGGCTTCAAGCTTCCATTGGACATAGAATTCCGAATGAACATGTGGACCTGCCATACCACATTTTGTGGTTTAAACTGTGTGCCTTGGTGGCGACTCCTATTTCTCTCCGACCAGATAAACCAAAGAATGAGGTATGGGGTGGCTCGGCTAAGATGCTTCTTGTTCGGCTGCTGATATCTCCGCGCCCACACTTCAATTCTCGTAGGGATTGTGTCATTGATATGGAGGCGGGGGGATGGGCCTGCGAACCAAGCGTCAAACTCACTCCATACTCTGCGAGCTCCATGTCCCTGGATGAATAGGTGTTGGAGGGACTCGATACCCGGTCGGTGGGGGCAGCATTGGCACTTGGAAGCTAGCTCAATCTCCCGCCACTGAAGTTTCGTGTCGAGCGGTACGCGGTTGGAGAGGAGCCTCCAGATGAATATGGCTATGGAAGTAGTGAGACCCGCCTTCCAAACATCGCCCAATCCCTGAATGAGCGGGTGCTGCCCTCGGATTGTGTCCCATGTCGAGGCCACCGTGAATTCCCCAGGCTTAGAAAGGGTCCACCTCGGGATGTCCTTTTCACCGTGGAGGATCGGGGTGTTGAGGATGGGATCAATGATGTGCTGTGGGATGCCGGCATGATCATGAAGGAGTTGGAGCTTGGGTTCATCCCATGAGCCATTCCTAATATACTCCGACACCCGAGTGGTAGGACTCCCCCTTTCATCGAGGCTGAGCTCCTTAAGTGGGGTGTTACCGAGCCAGATGTCATCCCAAAAATAAATATTACCTTGGCCCACTAGCCACCTCATATGCAGTTGTGCGAGGGTCCTGGCTCCAGAAAGCCTCCTCCATGTGGTGCTACTCCTGCTCGGTGTTCTTACGGCAAGAGGTGAGGAGTTGGAAGAGTATTTAGCCATCATATATCTCGCCAAAAGGGAGTTTTTCTCCCGGAAGCGCCACCATAGTTTAATGTTGAAGGCACGAAGGACCTCCTTAGTTTTGCGGATCCCGAGTCCCCCTTCATCAGTGGGGAGGCACATTTGGTCCCATCCAATCCAGTGGGTCCGCTTCCTCTCACTCGTAGAGCCCCAGAAGAATCGAGCCATTTGTTGATCGAGTTGTTTGAGAGTATCGGCGGTAGGCTCAATGGCTTGAAAGATATGCAAGGGGATCGCTTCAAGAGTGCTCTTAATAAGCGTGAGCCTCCCTCCAAAAGATAAATGCCTGTGCGCCCACCCTGAGACTCTTCTTGCAATTTTCTCACGGAGGAAGAGGAACATGTCCGTGAGCTTTACACCTCGGTAGATGGGGACGCCTAGGTCGAGAAACGAGAAGGCCCCCCTAGAAAAACCCCCTTCCGCTTGAATCGAGCTTGCCCATTGCTCATGAATTTCCGCAATGTAGAAGTTGCTCTTGGCAAGGCTGATTTGTTGGCCTGAGACTTTTTCATAATTTTCAAGACAAGCTCTGAGTCGGCGCAAGGAGGTAGCCGCCGCTTGTGTGAATATAATTAAGTCATCCGCGTAGGCTAGATGGCTGATCTCGATACATCTTCGGGAGGCTTTGAAGGTCATCTCCTTTTGGCTGAGTATGAGCTTGTCTAGTGCTCGCGACAAGTAGTCCGCTGCTATCACAAACAAGGCGGGGGATATCGGATCACCTTGGCGGAGACCTCGTGTTGATCTGAAGAAACCCGATGGTGCCCCATTGATAAGAATCGAGAACCAGCACGAGCTAATACACCTCTCCATAAGCGAGATCCATGCGTCCGGGAATCCCATGCGTCGAAGCACCTTCAATAGGAAAGGCCATTGGACCCTGTCGTAGGCTTTGGCCATATCAATCTTCACCGCTACATTAGGCGCTGGGGAGCATCGTGCAAGCTCATGGAACATCTCTTGAGCCAGCAGCGCATTATCATTGAGAAGCCGCCCTTTAACAAAGCCGCTTTGGTTTGGACACATTGCATCTCAATGTCCAAACAAAAGGGTGATGATTTTGAAGCCAAATGGAGAGATAGAATCTGAAAGTGAACGTGAAGATGATGAGGAGGAGGATAAACAATTGGAGGAGATTGGACCAGAACATGGAGAACTTTTGGTGGTTCGAAGGGCTCTAAACATGCAAAACAGAAACGATGATCAACAAAGGGAGAACATCTTCCACACAAGGTATTTGGTCCAAGGTAAACTTTGCATAATGATTATTGATGGTGGTAGTTGTGCAAATGTTGCAAGTTCTGAAATGGTGGAAAAGTTGAGCTTAACAACGGAAAAACATCCTAATCCGTACAAGCTACAATGGCTTAATAAGTGAGAGAAGTTCTCCCTTCTCTCTAGAATTCGACCTCTCTCCCTCCCTCCCCTTTGAGGGAGGTGAAATGTGATTGTTTCATCCGACACATGGTGAAGTCCGGTGGTGACCTGCCGAAGGGGGAGGCCACGGCCTTGATACACACGAATGCAGCCCCCTTCCTCGCCGGAGTGGAAGTTTCGTTCGATTGCACGGCCCAAAACCAAAAGGGATGGCATGCCCCAACCGGAGAAAGCTCGACAAGCTCTCAAACGAGCCGGTCTTGAATCTGGTTCGGAGGTGAGTCGTGCTAAGAAGAAGATGGTGTTCGAAATGGCTGATGGACTCGTCAGCAAACTCCATGGTGAAGGGAGGGGGTCGCCGGATGTTAAGCAAGCTCTTATTGGGGAGATGTTGAGCTCCTTAGCTCAAATGGCAAAGAATGAGAAAGCTTCGACAAAATATTTGGAAGGTCTTCATGGTGAGGGGATGGCCGGAATTGCGCCGGCGCCGGCGCCGGCTGGCCGGGACCTTGATGTCTCATGCTTGGAGTATGAGATGGTCAACAAGGAGACCAATGCAAGTACACCCCTCCATGTGACACCTAGGCTAGAGGATGGGTTAGCATGTGACTCACAAAAGAAGGAAAAGACAAAGGTTACTTTGCTTGAGCAAGAGAATGATGGTCCATTTGAGGTAAATGCCATTTTGAATTCAAATTCAGCACCATGTGCTATCCACACCCAATTCGGCATTGATGGAGACAAGAGGGACCATGGCACCGACGGCCGGCCGCCGGAGTACCCGCCGGAAAACCTGGTCCCGCCGGCGAATGCATGGAAGGAGGCTAAAAACTTGTTCGCACATTGGGGGACGGGGTGCAAGGTGGGAGCCTCAACACCACATAAAACCCATAAGGACGAGCCAATCCCACTCGACGCCGGCAAGGTCACACCTTTGGGGACAGCTGGAGACTTTGAAGGTACACCTTATCTCTCCTTTACCGATGTTGAAACGGAATATCTCTCGGAGAAACTAGGACTAGCCATTGTTGGGAAGTTTTCCCACTCACTCCCTTCTTCTTTCCAAATTCAAAAAAGTTAAGGGGTATGGGGCTAGTTGGTTCTTTCACTTGGAAATACTTGAATGCCAAGCATATCCTACTTCAATTCCAAGATATGGCTGATTATGCTAAGGTCTTAAGTGGCCCTAATGGGAGTCCGGTTTGGTTTGTTGACATTCACCCAATGAGGGTGTTCAAATGGGCGTCGGACTTTGATACGTTCTTTGAGTCGCCCATCGTTGCCGTGTGGTGCAATATCATGGGACTACCGGCCCATCTTTTTGAGGAATCGGCCCTCATGGCGATCGGCAAGCTATTAGGCAAGCCGTTACAAGCGGACCATGCCACAATCAATCAAACCCGGCTCTCTTTTGCTAGGATATGTGTTGAGATTGATATCTCCAACCCCCCAACGGAGGAGATCATGCTAAACATCCTAGGCAAAAATTCAAGACACAAAGTAGCATGGGACCGTATCCCATTGTTTTGCGAGAATTGTAAGCATGTTGGGCATGTCATTGATGAGTGTCATGCGTTGGGAAGGAAGGGGCGAGGCAAGGATTACCGAACACCAACCAAGGCGTTCTACCCTAGCCACGATCACAGGATCATCCGTCGAGAATGGCGTCTAAAGGCTGCGATTAGGGTTGGCACCTCACCGAACATTGATCACACGAACAAGGAAAAAGATAGTGGCAACCAAGAGAAGAACAAGGAGGGTACAATGAACGTCGATCCGTTGGCTCCTCGAGCGCCCCTTGGGAGTCAACCAAGCATGGACGAGGATGGATTCCAATTGGTGTCGAGGAAGAGGAAATGCGAGGCACATAAGGGAGACATGCACTCCAAAGCTCAACACATCGATAATTTGCGTTTGAAAGACAATGTCGCCACGGTGTCATTCGATCGGGATGACTCTAGTGCGAACGAGCCGAGCACTTGCTCAATGAATGTCTCATGTGGGCTCCCCAACCGGGAGAAGGAAGGCTTCATCAAGGAACTTGATCCGGGAGGGATCATTCATCGCGGGGGTATCCCTATTGTGGGCCTCAATTAAGTGACGGATCTTGGATTTTGTGATGTGAAGGTTACACCATGTTAATTGTAATAGAATAGTGAAGAGTACATTGATGACCACTCTAGTTGGTAGGGAGGCCCTCGTTGTACTCTAATTGGTTTTGGCGAGCCGTCACTTTTGGGCGGCTCGGTGTTCCTAGTTTTTCGTTGCAATTGTCCTTAGTAATGCACAGGTGTGGGTCCGCCTGAACCCTCCACCCTCGTGGTGCTTTTGTTTAAAAAAAAAAGCTACAATGGCTTAATGAATGTGGAGAAATTCGAGTGACTAAGCGAGTTCTAATTTCGTTTTCAATTGGCAATTATAAAGATGATGTTCTTTGTGATGTTGTGCCAATGCATGCAAGTCACATTCTTTTGGGGAGGCCATGGCAGTTTGATCGTAGGGCGACTTATGATGGATTTCACAACCACTACATCTTTAAGCACAACAACAAGTCTATTATGCTTGTCTCATTGACACCTCAACAAATTCAAGAGGACCAACAGAAATTGTCACAATCAAGGAGAGCTCGTAGGTTGAGAGAAAAAAAAGTGAGGGCATTGAAAAAGAGTCGACTGAAAAAAAAGAGTCGAGAGAAAAGTAAGAATGAGAAAAAAAAAGGTTAGGGCATTGAAAAAGAGTCAAGTGAAAAGAGTCCGAAAGAAAAAAAGAATTTTTATGTGGGAGCAAAAGAAATAAAGAGTGCAATAGTTGAAAAAGAGAGTGTTTTCATCTTAGTGTACAAACAGTCCTTGTTTACCACTAACGAATTAACCACTTCTTTGCCAAGTACTTTTGTGTCTCTTTTATAGGAATTCGAAGATGTTTTTCCCGTGGAAGAATCAAGTGGATTACCTCCATTAAGAGGTATTGAACACCAAATTGACCTTGTTCCCGGGGCAGTTCTACCAAACCAACCAGCCTATAGAGCCAATCCCGAAGAGACCAAGGAAATTCAAAGGCAAGTTCAAGAGTTGTTGGAAAAAGGAAAAATCCGTGAGAGCATGAGTCCATGTGCTGTTCCGGTAATTGTTGTTTCTAAGAAAGATGGATCATGGAGAATTGCATCGACTGCCGAGCTATCAACAAAATCACGGTGCTAAACAACCGGCTTTCCCTGAGGCTAATAACGCGAAATGATCTCCCTTCTCTCTAACTTCTCTCTCGAAAAATCCTCGACGTCGACGGTAACCTAGGCGTCTTCCGCGCCGACGGGACAGCCGAGGGGCACGCAAGGTCTCTCGGCCAAGGTATCTCTTGTTTGGCCGGAGGTGACATGTGCTTGCACCTGATTCCATGGTGAAATCCGGTGGTGAGCTTCCAGTTGGGGGATGTCACGGCGGTCAGCTCCACAACGCAACCCCTCTCCTTGACGGAATGGAACTTCCCCTCGATTTCAAGACCTAAAACAAAGCGGGCAGGTACGCCGAATCCGGAGAAGCCACGCCGAGGCCTCATTTGTGCCGGTTCAGAATTTGGGTCGGATGTTTGTAGGGCCAAAAAGAAGATGGCATTTGAAATGGTAGAGAACCTAGCCGCCGAGGCACATGGTTGACGGAAGGGGATCGCCGGAACTTGGGCAAGCCCATATTGGGGAGATGTTGAGCTCGTTAGCTCAAATGGCGAATGAAGGGCGGCGTCCCCCTATGATTGTAATGAAAAAGCCCACCTCCGAGGAAATGGCCGGACTGTAGCCGGCGCCGGCGTGCCGGAGTGAGCTGGACCACCAGTCGACCGTTGCAAGTACAATGCATCACATGGGTCCTAAGCTAGATGATGGGGTGGCATGTGATGTGTTGGAAACATGTGACTTGCAAAATGAGGTAGAAACAAAGGCTACTTTGCATGGGAAAGAAAGTGTTGGTCCAAATGTGGAAAATGACAATTTGTAGTCCAAAGCATCACAATGTGCTACTATCTCCACCTTGAGGCCGATGCATGCAAGGAAGACCGTGCCCCCGTGGCACAGCCGCCAGAATCTTCACCGGAGATGCTGGCACCGCCGGAGTCTTTGCCGGAAAAGCTGGCCCCGTCGGCGAATGTGCGGAAGGCGGCGAGGAATCCTTCACCCGTGGGCGGACCGGGGCCGTGGAGGGCATACCGGCCCTAAACAACCATCGAAGGCCCGAGCCAATCCCCTTGGACGCCGGCAAGGCCAAGCCTTTGGGGACAACCGGCCTTTATGAAGGTACTCCATCTCTCTCTTTTTCTGATCTAGAAACGGATTACCTCTCGGAGAAACTATGGCTTACCATTGTCAGGAAGTTCTCCCATTCGATTTCGTCCACAACCCAAATTCACAAAAGCCTTAGTAGCATGGGGTTATTTGGTGCATTCACATGGAAATACTTGAATGCTAAGCATATTTTACTCCAATTCCAAGAGGTGGCTAAATGGTCCTAATGGGAGCCCGAATTGGTATGTTGATATCCATCCGATGAGGGTGTTCATGATACGAGGTGGCGGGTCTACAGGAGAGGAAACCGAGCGGTCGTTTGGCCAACAAATCCGCAGGAGTAACAAGAAGATTTGGAAGCTGGAAGACCGCAAGCTTCTCGGCAGTTTGTTAGGGAGAGTTGTTTTCTTTCGTTGTTTCATTTCCTTAGTCTATAAATAAGTGAGCTGATAGAGATATCAATCATCTTGGAAGATCAATTGTAATTGGACGACTGAAGTCGTAGGCCTCTGCGGAGGAGTGTTCTTCTTTATTCTTTTGCAATACAATTGATTCAATTTCCTATCACTACTAGCTTCACGTTACATATTACAAATTCTGTGCACACCTCGTGCTTCCTACCTCTCCCCTCGTCTTCACTCCTAACAGTTCACATGGGCGCCAGATTTTGACACCTTCTTTGAGTCGCCAATTGTTGCCGTTTGGTGTAACATCATGGGAATCCCGGCTCACCTTTATGAGGAATCGGCCCCCATGGCAATCGGTAAGCTCCTTGGCAAGCCACTACAAGCTGATCATGCCACAATTCATCAAAGTCGGCTCTCCTTTGCTAGGATATATTTAGAGATTGACATCTCAATTCCCCCAACGGAAGATATCATCCTCACTATCCGAGGTAAAGATTCAAGGAACAAAGTGGCATGGGATCGTATCCCATTATTTTATGCCAATTGTAAACATGTTGGGCATGGGAAAGATGATTGTCATGTATCGGGAAAAAAGGTTCGAGGTGGAGGCAAGGACCGCCACGCTCCAACCAAGGCGATATGCTCGAGCCTCGGCCCAAGTTAGAGAGAGACGCTCTCCCTTCTCTCTAGAATCCTCCCCCACCTCAAGAGTTCCCCCACCTGTCACGCCCGCATTTTCTAAGGATAGAAAACACAGTTGATCGCGACTAGGGGAGGATTAAAGAAGAGGGGAAGAAAGGGGAAAACAACACAACTCAACCATAGCCCGAAACAAATGGGAATAGCTCGAATAAAATCAGAGTATCTCAACAATCAACAACTCAAAAATGAATACTATCTCAACGATACAAGAACTCAAAAGAAAGACAACTACTTAGCGGAAGCATTTGAGAGAAGGAATATGCCACGTGTGAAGACATGACACATTCTACACACTTAAATTTCTTCAACGGTCTTGCTCAACACCCACCGCACCCGTCACGCTCAACCTGCAATTTTTAAAAAGAAAAGCAGGGCTGAGTACTTGATGCACTCAGTGGACTCATGCCGAAAACATTTTATAAAAAGATATTTATCATGCCACCATTGAGTGGACCTTGGGGTTTTAACTTTAGAAATCGCCCAAGACACTAAAATCATTTCCATCTTAAAATTCGATTGATCAACCATTTTCCCATAGATGTCTACCATATCTGATCCATTGATGACAAGGAACGTGGCCACATTCCAGGTGACTAGATCGGCCGACCCAAAAGACGGCTCACGATCCCCATTGGTGTACACTAGCCTGAATAGGGACTCACTCCCTAGACAGACCCGAATTCAATTATCCATTGATGGCAAAAGCCACATCAAATAGGTTTCCATAGAATAAAACAAAACACGGCATGACAAATATTCATATCATTTTCACATAAAAAAAGTATACTTAGGGCATTGCCCTTATTTAAAAAGAAAGTCCACCTCAAGTTCTTAATTCGAAATTATTTCCTTTCCCTTGATATCACGTCTCGCTTGCAAGGAATCACCTTTAGCATTTAAATAACACATAAATCAACACAATGAATCAAGTAAATAAATAAGATGCATGCACCGTAATTAAAATCGTTTATCTCGTTTCATGGTTTTCGATTATTCGGTGGCCACGTTCCTCCGTTGGCTCCTCGTATTTCCACCACGATGTCGGAAAAAAATTCCCAAAATTATATAAGCACTTAACCGAATTATGACAAGTATTTCCACTCGCAATTACATTTATTAAATGAAGGAAAAGAAAAAGGATTATTACCTATGCTCTCAGCCAAAAACGTATTACTCCCTCGACACTATTTTATTTAACATAAAAAAAAATATTACTCTCTCAACACTAAACCTATACTCCCTGCCGTCAACTACTTTAATTAAAATATACTCCCTGACAAAACAAGTCTACCCCCCATATGCACCCTACTGTCTCAAATTCTTACGCCCTCCCTGCTTAATTCAAATTGACAGTAAGAACACCAAGCAACAAACTCTCTTCCTCTCACAGTTTCGTTCAAAGCTCTTCAAAGAACGCACCCAGATTTTCTCAAATTTGCAACACTCAGAATTGGGGATTTACAGAAGCACACACACAAAATCCCTCTCCCTTTTCCTCGCGCACCTTTCTTCCCCAACTCTCATCTCTGTCTCTCGCTTTCTCTCACAAAAAGGAAGAAAACAAGATCCCCAAATTTTCGTCGCCTCTTCTGATTCTCTCCATGCCGCCGGCCACTGCTCGCCGGGAGGGAACGGTGCTGCTGTCACCGTGCCTGGAAGACGCTGCTGTCACCGCCGGGAAGAGCTGCTGCTCGCCGCGTCCACCCCGTCGCTCAGCGCCATCGCCGTCTGCAGTCGCCACGGGTCTGCTCGCTGTTCGAACAGCCCCGAAACGACACCGCGCAGCCCCGAAACCAACCCGAACCACCCCGCAAGTAAAGTTCTTACGTTGATTTCGTGAAATTAAAGTTCGATTCTTTGATTCGGTTTTGTTTTGGTTTTCCAATTAGAGATTTATTTCAGATTCCATGAGATGCACAAGAATGGAATAGGAATGAGGTGGAAGAAGTGTATACCCGCTGTTGGTGAAAGGTTTTGGCTGGCAAAGATTGTGTTGTCAACCCTCCTTGAACTTGATCCGATGGTAATTGATTTGAGGGATTGATTGTATATAGGCAAAACTGATAGATATTGATAGATTTGGTGGTTGGAGAGATTTTAGGGAAGATGAAGATATGTGGAAATCGTTTATTGATGGGTTTGGAGAAATGTATTTGACCAAGTCAACTATGAAAAGATTTAATTAGATTTATTTGATTTTTTTTTTCTTTTTATTTTTTACGGGTGTTACAATCTACCCATCTTAACAAAAATTTCGTCCCGAAATTTGCTTACGTCCTTCGAATACAGAATTTCTCCATCATCTTGTCTTCCAAGCAGCTTCCTCATGTCGCTTAATTAACATTGTAGTTGAAAGTCACATCGCTGCCACTTTTAATAAATTACGCGAGATTAGACTATATTAAATTAAATTGCGCACTTCGCATCATCCCTCCTTGTCTTGCACCCTCTTTTGCATTTGAACTTCATTTCGTCTTCGCTATCTTCCACTTCTTGAAATCTTCTTCGTCTTCTTTTTGTTCTTGTCGTTCATGGAAAACGTAGGAAATAGTAAAATAGTTCACACATCAAGCTTGCTCGAACGTTTCACGCAATTCCAAGAAAAAGTTTCATGGTCCACCGGCATCCATTCGCACTCTCAATCTCCTTGCCTCGTTGTGCCTTGACAAATTAGGGGTTCTCCCCAAACTTTCAGATTTTCGTTCGTTTTCGTCATTCGGGAAAGTGATAGATTATCTCAACTTAAAACTACGGTTTGCGCGTATTCAACCTAACCTACAACGTAAGCACTCTATGTTCGCAACATACTTAATCATCTTACATCTCAACATCTACCATAATTAACGCCATTCATACCACCAGATAAAACACACAACATTTTCACATCCATAACAAAAGACTTTCGAACTTCACATTTATATTCAAAACTTTTGAAACAAAATTTCTTTACACTTTCACACTTTCCTCAAAAATTTCCACATCTCACTTTTAAAGTAAAAGTTTTGACTCAAAACTAAACGTACTTTCACATCAACTTTCATCCTTCGTATAAGACACTCCATAGAATAATGCATTATACTTGGCACCTCATAACATAAATAACATCACACTTCTATAGCTTAATTTTCCAAAGAAAAAGTTAAAACTATTTTTCTCGAAACTCAAAATTTTTTGAACAATTCATAAACACAACATTTTCCATTGATCAAATCTTTTCACAACAGATAAGTCACCCCATTGCATAACATATCGCGAAACACACACGCGCATATATTTTTATATAACCATAGCTCCTCTATCCCGTTGTAAAACATACTTTGTTTTCATAACCATAGCTCTTCTATCCCATTATAAAACATACTTTGTTTTCATAACCATAGCTCTTCTATCCCATTGTAAAACATACTTTATTTTCATAACCATAGCTCTTCTATCCCATTGTAAAACATACTTTGTTTTCTCTTCTATCCCATTGTAAAACATACTTTGTTTTCCTAACCATAGTTTCTCATCTCCTTTCATGAAAACTTTCTCATAACAATTTTTCACAAAAATAAATTACCTCTTTCTTGATTGAGCGCGGCGAAGCGGGATGTTGAGCCTTTAATGTATAATTATTATCATTATTATTTTAGTCTAGCGAAACAAGTCTAGACTAAGACAGAAAAAGACTCTCGGGTCCAGAGCGGAAGGAAAAATTGCTCTGATACCACTTTGTCACGCCCGCATTTTCTAAGGATAGAAAACACGGGTTGATCGCGACTAGGGGAGGATTAAAGAAGCGGGGAAGAAAGGGGAAAACAACACAACTCAACCATAGCCCGAAACAAATGGGAATAGCTCGAATAAAATCAGAGTATCTCAACAATCAACAACTCAAAAATGAATACTATCTCAACGATACAAGAACTCAAAAGAAAGACAACTACTTAGCGGAAGCATTTGAGAGAAGGAATATGCCACGTGAGAAGACATGACACATTCTACACACTTAAATTTCTTCAACGGTCTTGCTCAACACCCACCGCACCCGTCACGCTCAACCTGCAATTTTTAAAAAGAAAAGCAGGGCTGAGTACTTGATGCACTCAGTGGACTCATGCCGAAAACATTTTATAAAAAGATATTTATCATGCCACCATTGAGTGGACCTTGGGGTTTTAACTTTAGAAATCGCCCAAGACACTAAAATCATTTCCATCTTAAAATTCGATTGATCAACCATTTTCCCATAGACGTCTACCATATCTGATCCATTGATGACAAGGAACGTGGCCACATTCCAAGTCACTAGATCGGCCGACCCAAAAGACGGCTCACGATCCCCATTGGTGTACACTAGCCTGAATAGGGACTCACTCCCTAGACAGACCCGAATTTGATTATCCATTGATGGCAAAAGCCACATCAGATAGGTTTCCATAGAATAAAACAAAACACGGCATGACAAATATTCATATCATTTTCACATAAAAAAAGTATACTTAGGGCATTGCCCTTATTTAAAAAGAAAGCCCACCTCAAGTTCTTAATTCGAAATTATTTCCTTTCCCTTGATATCACGTCTCGCTTGCAAGGAATCACCTTTAGCATTTAAATAACACATAAATCAACACAATGAATCAAGTAAATAAATAAGATGCATGCACCCTAATTAAAATCGTTTATCACGTTTCATGGTTTTCGATTATTCGGTGGCCGCGTTCCTCCGTTGGCTCCTCGTATTTCCACCACGATGTCGGAAAAAAATTCCCAAAATTATATAAGCACTTAACCGAATTATGACAAGTATTTCCACTCGCAATTACATTTATTAAACGAAGGAAAAGAAAAAGGATTATTACCTATGCTCTCAGCCAAAAACGTATTACTCCCTCGACACTATTTTATTTAACATAAAAAAATATTACTCTCTCAACACTAAACCTATACTCCCTGCCGTCAACTACTTTAATTAAAATATACTCCCTGACAAAACAAGTCTACCCCCCATATGCACCCTACTGTCTCAAATTCTTACGCCCTCCCTGCTTAATTCAAATTGACAGTAAGAACACCAAGCAACAAACTCTCTTTCTCTCACAGTTTCGTTCAAAGCTCTTCAAAGAACACACCCAGATTTTCTCAAATTTGCAACACTCAGAATTGGGGATTTACAGAAGCGCACACACAAAATCCCTCTCCCTTTTCCTCGCGCACCTTTCTTCCCCAACTCTCATCTCTGTCTCTCGCTTTCTCTCACAAAAAGGAAGAAAACAAGATCCCCAAATTTTCGTCGCCTCTTCTGATTCTCTCCATGCCGCCGGCCACTGCTCGCCGGGAGGGAACGGTGCTGCTGTCACCGTGCCTGGAAGACGCTGCTGTCGCCGCCGGGAAGAGCTGCTGCTGGCCGCGTCCACGCCGTCGCTCAGCGCCATCGCCGTCTGCAGTCGCCACGGGTCTGCTCGCTGTTCGAACATCCCCGAAACGACACCGCGCAGCCCCGAAACCAACCCGAACCACCCCACAAGTAAAGTTCTTACGTTGATTTCGTGAAATTAAAGTTCGATTCTTTGATTCGGTTTTGTTTTGGTTTTCCAATTAGAGATTTATTTCAGATTCCATGAGATGCACAAGAATGGAATAGGAATGAGGTGGAAGAAGTGTATACCCGCTGTTGGTGAAAGGTTTTGGCTGGCAAAGATTGTGTTGTCAACCCTCCTTGAACTTGATCCGATGGTAATTGATTTGAGGGATTGATTGGGTATATATAGGCAAAACTGATAGATATTGATAGATTTGGTGGTTGGAGAGATTTTAGGGAAGATGAAGATATGTGGAAATCGTTTATTGATGGGTTTGGAGAAATGTATTTGACCAAGTCAACTATGAAAAGATTTAATTAGATTTATTTGATTTTTTTTTCTTTTTATTTTTTACGGGTGTTGCAATCTACCCATCTTAACAAAAATTTCGTCCCGAAATTTGCTTACGTCCTTCGAATACAGAATTTCTCCATCATCTTGTCTTCCAAGCAGCTTCCTCATGTCGCTTAATTAACATTGTAGTTGAAGTCACATCGCTGCCACTTTTAATAAATTACGCGAGATTAGACTATATTAAATTAAATTGCGCACTTCGCATCATCCCTCCTTGTCTTGCACCCTCTTTTGCATTTGAACTTCATTTCGTCTTCGCTATCTTCCACTTCTTGAAATCTTCTTCGTCTTCTTTTTGTTCTTGTCGTTCATGGAAAACGTAGGAAATAGTAAAATAGTTCACACATCAAGCTTGCTCGAACGTTTTACGCAATTCCAAGAAAAAGTTTCATGGTCCACCGGCATCCATTCGCACTCTCAATCTCCTTGCCTCGTTGTGCCTTGACAAATTAGGGGTTCTCCCCAAACTTTCAGATTTTCGTTCGTTTTCGTCACTCGGGAAAGTGATAGATTATCTCAACTTAAAACTACGGTTTGCGCGTATTCAACCTAACCTACAACGTAAGCACTCTATGTTCGCAACATACTTAATCATCTCACATCTCAACATCTACCACAATTAACGCCATTCATACCACCAGATAAAACACACAACATTTTCACATCCATAACAAAAGACTTTTGAACTTCACATTTATATTCAAAACTTTTGAAACAAAATTTCTTTACACTTTCACACTTTCCTCAAAAATTTCCACATCTCACTTTTAAAGTAAAAGTTTTGACTCAAAACTAAACGTACTTTCACATCAACTTTCATCCTTCGTATAAGACACTCCATAGAATAATGCATTATACTTGGCACCTCATAACATAAATAACATCACACTTCTATAGCTTAATTTTCCAAAGAAAAAGTTAAAACTATTTTTCTCGAAACTCAAAATTTTTTGAACAATTCATAAACACAACATTTTCCATTGATCAAATCTTTTCATAACAGATAAGTCACCCCATTGCATAATGGTCCTCCGGTCGGCTAAGGATCCTCTCTCGGATTAGCCAATGACATTCACGTCGGAGGAGGCTCCCTCCACAAACCTCCCCTCTAAGGAAACGTCGAGGAAAACCATGAAAATGAAGGTGAAGGAACGAAAAAGTACACCAGCCCCTCCCACCAAAGGCACTGGTCGGAAAAGGTTCGTACCCTCTCCGATGCCGGAAGACAAGCAACTTAGGAAGAAGATTGACTTCGGGGCCGAAGGGAGCTCCCCGATCGGAAGTCCAAAATGCAAAGGCCCCATCTTCCCAACGCCGATGGAACCCCCCCTAATCCCAATGGTGAAGATGAATCTAAGAGCAATGAAGAACTTGTCGGCGCTGGAACTGATGGTGACGCTCCGGCCGACGATCTTGCGGCCGGCGTAGGCGCGGGGACCGGTGACGGAGTCGAGCACAACCTCCCACATGATGGCCGCTTGGAGAGAGATGGCTCTAGCATGGGTCAAAAGGCCTTGGTGGACGCGCTAGTCAACTTGCCCGAAATGGGCACAACAACAAAAAACTAGCTCCTTTTTGCAGCAAGCCAACTTTCCCGATTTGGCTTGGAGACCAAAACCACCTTCCGAAAGTGCGCTAACTCTTTTCCGTCCCAAGAGTTCACGTGAGCCTACTGTCGTGGAGGCTCCAATGCAACCAAAAAAGGCTGAAATCATCCACTTAGCCGCCTTGGACTCGGCGAAGATGCTAGACACATTGGTTGCGCAACCTCTCATTACGGCCGGCCAGTCGGGACCCGAGTCCATGACTACTGAGCCTTACCCCACACCATGGCCGAGAGTCGAACCACTAAAACCCCCAAGGGGTGCTCCAAACTTCCCTTCCCTTGAAGAATTCCCTCCCCTAGAAAAAGGGAGGACGCTTAAGATCCGAGACACATTTGAAGCCGGAAAGTCGCAACCGAGGGAGCACCATGCCGGCCTTCCTCCCTTGATCGAGGGTAACTCAAGGGTAAGGGCGGCAAATCCCAAAGGAGCCGAAGGGAATGAAGCGGACCTGAGAGAATCGAACCAGCTGATGGACACGATAGACCCAACCCGGAAGGCCGCACCTTCGGGCTCGACGAGCGGCAACCAACAAGGGGGGACTAAAGGCACCTCGGGCCATCTCGACCGGCCGAAATTGATGGCGGCTATGCTCAAAGGCTCAACCGACACCATCGGCCCCCAAGCCTTCGAGCCAGAGAGGCTCCAAAACATTGGATTTGCCTCCGTGTCCAACGGCATCCCGGCCATCTATTTCTCCGGGGCGGAAACTCAAAAGCTTGCCGAAAGCGTGGGTCACGCCATTGTGGGTAAGTTCTCTCATTCTATCCCAACAGGTATTCAAATTCAAAAGGCCCTTGATAGTATTTAACTTCGGTGTGGTTTTAATTGGAAATACATTAACGCTAAACACATTCTCATCCAATGCGAGAACTTGGCGGACTATGCCCGGCTCCTCGGAGGACCAAAGGGTACGCCCGTATGGCTCATCGACCGCCATCCGATGAGGGTTTTCAAATGGTCCCCGGACTTTGATGTATATTGCGAGTCCCCGATCGCGGCAATTTGGTGCAACCTAATCGGCCTCTCAATTCATCTTTTTGACCAATCCGCCTTATTCGCCATCGGCAAGCTCCTTGGCACCCCAATTCAAGTTGATCAAGCCACGGCCAACAAGACTAGACTTTCCTTTGCTCGAATTTGCGTCGAGATAGACATCACAAAACCGCCCCCCGAAGAGATAATCCTCGACCTTTGTGGTCGTGAAACGGTGCAGCGAGTCCGGTGGGACAAGATACCATCATATTGTCAAGAATGCAAGCACGTTGGCCATGCGAGTGATGTGTGCTATGCGACGGGCAAGAAGGAACGACCACAAAAGAGAAACTACAACACCGCTCCGCCAAAACAGCCACACCCCGAGGGCCAAGGCACAAAAGGGAAGCAAGACATGGGCAAGAACGACCCCAACCACAATGAATGGAAACGCCAAGGGAAGAAACAAGGCAAGACGGGCGATCGACCAAGTAATAACAAAACAAATGGGGGGGATGCCGGTGGTACTCCTTGGGAAGGACCGGACATTATCGGTGACCCTCCAATGGGGAGCGGAATGCGCCCTGACACACAAAGCGAGGGGCCCAAATTCGGGGGCGAGGGAGGGAAGACCTCGCCGAACCCGTCGAACTCATCGCACCCCATCATCGAACCATCAACAACTCACGGGGTCACGGATGCAGAATGGAGCCCCGCCAACGCGAGGCGTACGATGTCACCGCCTAGGCGAGGGAATCCGAGAGGAGGCGCACGCCATGCAATGACAAGGGACGCGGCTATTTCTCGGCTAAGAATCACATGAGCACCAACCAATACTATTCACTCATGGCGAATAGAGAGTTTGATGTTGAAAATTGTGGAGATGCGGATGACATGGCTATGGACATGCAAGAGGGGGACGAGAGGGTTGGTGGCAATCTTCCTCCGGGCAATGCCGAGGGATACGCAAAGAACAAAGCGCAACAAATCTTTGAATATCAAGGAGGGACTTCATCCCCTTCGGGTACGTCTCCCACTTGTTAATAATGTCTTACAACATCATGTTTTGGAACATGAGGGGAATCGCTAACGCGTCCACCCAAAACGTCTTGAAACGCTTAATTAAATGTCGTAATGTGTTTTTTCTTGCAATAATGGAACCGCTCACAACCCCTGATCCGGACCGGTTCTCCAATGCCTTGGGGCTATCCTTCATTGGCTCGAACACGTCGGGGAAGATCTGGTTGTTTGTGGAAGAAGGAGCTACTTTTGATATTGATTGTGATACGAAACAAATCCTACATGGGCGGCTTATGTCTCACCGGCTTACTAGCCCACTAGCTATCTCGGCCGTGTACGCCAAATGCACAAGGTCCGAGAGATACCCACTGTGGGATAGGTTGAGAGAGATTGCGGGGCCCCTCGAAGGAACACCGTGGATTGTCGGTGGTGACTTCAACACCATCCTCTCGCACCGGGACAGAATTGGGAGCGACACCAACCGGCAAGCCGAGATGGTCGATTTCGCGGAGACAATTGAAGACTGCAGGCTCCTCGACCCCGGGTTCGATGGGGCGGACTTCACATGGGCCAAAAATGGTCTCTTTGAACGATTGGATAGAGTGCTCGTTAGTGAAGGCGTCCCTTAGAAATAAGAATAATACTTAATTAGACTTAAGAAGTCAAATAAACTTAAACGTGAATGCATTCTAAGTACGTGGTCATTTTATTCTTTTTCTTAGTCTTCTAGGAAAAAAATGTTCTAGGAACCTTGAACATTAATTATGTGGAGGTTTAAGAAAAATAATTCCACTAACTTTAGGAGTATTATTTTTCCATGTATCTTGTTCGAGATTAAATTATCATCTGAGGATTTAATTAGCAACCCTCTCATGGACCAGGGTCTTTGAGGCCACTCGGGTTACGAACCTCCCAAGGATTGCCTCGGACCACGGCCCAAATCTAGCAAGATGCAAGTTGTCGATCTCTACCAATGGAGGCAAGGCGTTCAGGTTCCTAAACTTGTGGATCCGACACGAGGCTTTTATGGCTGTTGTACAGAATGCAAGGGAGGAACCCAGGGGGCTGGGGGACTTTTAAACATCCAAATCAAGCATGCTAGAGTTAAAAGAGCTCTAAAGAAGTGGAACAAAGAGGTTTTCGGGAACATCCATGCGAACCTTAAGGACAAGGAGGAAGCTATCGAGCTGGCCCAATCCGAGTTCGAGGCAAGGCCAACGCCCGAGAATAGGACAGCGATCAATAAACACATTGCCGAGTACATCCTCCTGCTGCGAATGGAAGAGGACTTTTGGCGGCAAAAGGCAGCCCTGAGATAGCTAGCCGAGGGTGACAAGAACACTCGGTTCTACCAAAGCTGGGTGAAACAAAAAAAGGGTCCGGCTGCGTATCCATTCGATCCGTGCCAATGGACAAGAGCTAACTGAGGAAGAGGATATAAAAAAGTCAGTGGTGGACTTCTTCCAACAACTTCTCGCGCCTAGCAATTCGGCACTCAAAGAACCAGACCTCGACCTAATCAATCCAGCAAGTCCATTCAGACGAGCATTTTGCAGATATCGCAAAGGTACCGGACGTGGAAGAGGTCAAGAGTGTCGTCTTCAGTATCTCCGGCGATAGCGCACCCGGACCCGATGGATTCTCTGCCACCTTCTATCAAGCCTGTTGGAACATCGTGGGTCCGGAGGTGGTGGAAGCTATTGGGCAGTTCTTCAGGGGGGCGTACCTACCACGAGGCATCACGGCCACAAGCGTCGTCCTCATCCCAAAGAAGGCGTCACCTGAGTCATGGACCTACTACCAACCCATCAGCCTTTGCAACGTCCTGAACAAGATCATCACCAAGGTACTCACGAACCGACTCTCTCCTTTCCTTCCGCAGGTCATTGCCCCAAACCAAAGCGGCTTTGTTAAATGGCGGCTTCTCAATGATAATGCGCTGCTGGCTCAAGAGATGTTCCATGAACTTGCACAGTGCTCCCCAGCGCCTAATGTAGCGGTGAAGATTGATATGGCCAAAGCCTACGACAGGGTCCAATGGCCTTTCCTATTTAAGGTGCTTCGACACATAGGATTCCCGGACGCATGGATCTCGCTTATGGAGAGGTGTATAAGCTCGTGCTGGTTCTCGATTCTTATCAATGAAGCACCATCGGGTTTCTTCAGATCAACACGAGGTCTCCGCCAAGGCGATCCGATATCCCCCGCCTTTTGTGTGATAGCAGCGGACTACTTGTCGTGAGCACTAGACAAGCTCATACTCGGCCAAAAGGAGATGACCTTCAAAGCCTCCCGAAGATGTATCAAGATCAGCCATCTAGCCTATGCGGAAGACTTAATTATATTCACACAAGCGGCGGCTACCTCCTTGCGCCGACTCAGAGCTTGTCTTGAAAATTATGAAAAAGTCTCAGGCCAACAAATCAGCCTTGCCAAGAGCAACTTCTACATTGCGGAAATTCATGAGCAATGGGCAAGCTCGATTCAAGCGGAAGGGAGTTTTTCTAGGGGTCTTCCCGTTCCTCTACCTAGGCGTCCCCATCTACCGAGGTGTAAAGCACACGGACATGTTCCTCTTCCTCCGTGAGAAAATTGTAAGAAGAGTCTCAGGGTGGGCGCACAGGCACTTATCTTTTGGTGGGAGGCTCACGCTTATTAAGAGCACTCTTGAA
The DNA here is from genome assembly GCF_004379255.2 of Salvia splendens. Lineage (NCBI taxonomy): Eukaryota > Viridiplantae > Streptophyta > Magnoliopsida > Lamiales > Lamiaceae > Salvia > Salvia splendens. The sequence goes on along the minus strand of NC_056036.1, from coordinate 25,292,048 downwards.
GCTATCCCCTTGCATATCTTCCAAGCCATTGAGCCTACAGCCGGTACTCTCAAACAACTCGATCAACAATTGGCTCGATTCTTCTAGGGCTCTACGAGTGAGAGGAAGCGGACCCACTGGATTGGATGGGACCAAATGTACCTCCCCACTGATGAAGGGGGACTCGAGATCCGCAAAACTAAGGAGGTCCTTCGTGCCTTCAACATTAAACTATGATGGCTAAATACTCTTCCAACTCCTCACCTCTTGCAGTGAGAACACCGAGCAGGAGTAGCACCACGTGGAGGAGGCTTTCTAGAGCCTGGACCCTCGCACAACCGCATATGAGGTGGCTAGTGGGCCAAGGTAATATTTATTTTTGGGATGACATCTGGCTCGGTAACACCCCACTTAGGGAGCTCAGCCTCGATGAAAGGGGGAGTCCTACCACTCGGGTGTCGGAGTATATTAGGAATGGCTCGTGGGATGAACCCAAGCTCCAACTCCTTCATGATCAGGCCGGCATTCCACAACACATCATTGATCTCATCCTCAACACCCCGATCCTCCATGGTGAAAAGGACATCCCGAGGTGGACCGTTTCTAAGCATGGGGAATTCACGGTGGCCTCGACATGGGACACAATCCGAGGGCAGCACCCGCTCATTCAGGGACTGGGCGATGTTTGGAAGGCGGGTCTCACTACTTCCATAGCCATCTTCATCTGGAGGCTCCTCTCCAACCGCGTACCGGTCGACAAGAAACTTCAGTGGGGGGAGATTGAGCTAGCTTCCAAGTGCCAATGCTGCCCCCACCGACCGGGTATCAAGTCCCTCCAACACCTATTCATCCAGGGACATGGAGCTCGCAGAGTATGGAGTGAGTTTGACGCTTGGTTCGCAGGCCAGTCCCCCCGCCTCCTTATCAACGACACAATCCCTACGAGAATTGAAGTGTGGGCGCGGAGATATCAGCCGCCGAACAAGAAGCATCTTAGCCGAGCCACCCCATACCTCATTCCTTGGTTTATCTGGTCGGAGAGAAATAGGAGTCGCCACCAAGGCACACAGTTTAAACCACAAAATGTGGTATGGCAGGTCCACATGTTCATTCGGAATTCTATGTCCAATGGAAGCTTGAAGCCGAAACATTGGAAGGGAGTTAAACTTGGAATCAACATTCCTCAACAAGCGGCGGCAATCAGGGTGCTACCCCTAGCCATGGCAATCAAATGGAATCCCCCGGATCAGCCGTGGATAAAGCTCAACACGGATGGTTCCTTTAATGAAGCGAACGACAAAGCAGGGGCTGGAGGGATCATTCGAGACCACTTGGGTAAGATGCTCGTCGCCTTCAGCACGTCCCTCGAAGCACACTCGGCGTTAGAGGCGGAGCTTTTGGCCATGCTCCACGGTTTGAACATAGCCAAGGAATTCGCTCTACCAATCTGGATTGAGTCGGATGCAGAGCAACCAATCAAATTGTTCAATGGCACAGGATGGGGCCCGGCACTCGCTCGGCAAGCGGTGGCGCAACTAATCCTACACAAACGCCAACTCAAATTCCGAGCCACGTTCATACACCGGGAGGGAAACAAAGCGGCGGACTTCCTTGCGAGAATGGGGCTAGACCAAGACAGTGGCCTATGAATGCACGTCAACTTAGCACCGAGAGAATTGCTGGACTTGGTTTGATTGGACGAGATGGGAGTGTCGCACATCCGAAACCTAGACGGGGACGGACACTAAAGTTGGTAATGAGACATTTTTTTTTATTTTAAACACCACGAGGGTGGAGGGTTAAGGCAGACCCACACCTATGCATTGCCAAGACCATTGCAACGAACAAACAAAACACTGAGCCGCCCGAAAGTGACGACTCGCAAAGACCTATTAGAGTACAATGAGGGCCTCCCTATCAGCTAGAGTGGTCATCTAAATACTCTTAACAACCCTTTTACAATTACAATGATGCGATCTTTGCAAAACCAAAACCTAAGACCATGATCCGAGGATACCCTTGGGAGATTAGTCACCCTCGTTGCCTCAAACGCATTTGTCCATGCCTCATTGACAAGCAGCCTGTCCAACCTTTCAAACAGGCCATTTTTAGCCCAAGTGAATTCCGCACCATCAAACCCCGGGTCCAGAAGCCTACAGTCTTCAATGGCGTCGGCAAAATCAATCATCTCTGCTTGCCGATTGGTTTCACTACCAACCCTGTCTTCGTGTGCAAGGATCGTATTAAAGTCCCCTCCAATCAGCCACGGTGTTCCTTCCATCCGAGTTGATATCTCCCTCATTTTATCCCACAGGGGATGTCGCTCCAATCTATTGCATTTAGCATATACCGCCGAGATGGAAATATAGTTCGCCATGCGGTGCGAAGTTAGCCTTCCATGTAGGACTTGGTCCAAATCCTCCCCAATGATGAAGTTGGCTCCCTCCTCGGCAAATACCCACTTCTTTTTGGGGACATGCCTTGCTTTCTGCAAGCCATATTTTAGACAATTTACCATCAAAATCCGTACCTACTACTCCTTATGAGTTGTGGACTGGGCGCAAGCCCAATCTAGCACATCTCAAGATTTGGGGTTGCCCGGGTCATGTATTAGAAAAGGATCCAACTAAGCTAGGATCAAGGACGGAGGTATGTTTGTTTATAGGATACCCCATAGGAACGAAAGCTTATGAATTCTTTAGTCTCCGAGATAAGAAAGTAATTGTGAGCACTCATGCCACATTCTTAGAGGAAGACTATGTAATGAATCATAAACCCAGCAGTGAAGTGGCTCTTGATGAGCTAACTTCTGTCACAAATTCCATTATCTAAGAACGAGAACCAAGTGTACAAATAATTCCAGAAACTTCAACTTCTATTCCAAGAATTGTAGTGCCGCGCCGCAGTGGGAGGGTCTCACATGAGCCCGAAAGATACATTGGTTTGGGTGAATCTATGGTTTGTGGAAGCGCAGGCAGATGTCGATCATTGCGAATGGGTGAAAGCAATTGATTCGGAACTACAATCTATGATAAACAAAGACGTCTACGATTTGTCCGTCCTACCCGAAGGCTGTACTGCCATTGGGAGCAAGTGGATATATAAACGTAAATGTGGACCCGATGGACGAGTTAAAGTCTTCAAGGCAAGACCAGTGGCTAAGGGGTATACCCTAAAGGAAGGTGTCAATTACGACGAGACCTTCTCCCCAGTGGCCATGCTCAAATTGATCCGGATACTATTGTGTATAGCAGCTTATATGGATTGAGATGTATGGCAGATGCACGTTAAGACTGCGTTTCTAAACGGCGGTCTTGAGGAGACCATCTACATGGAACAACCCGAAGGTTATGCCATAAAGGGCAAGGAACACATGGTTTGGAAGTTTAAGAAGGCCATTTATGGCCTTAAGCAAGCATCTAGATCATGGAACCAGTGTTTCGATCAAACTGTTCGCAAGTTTAGATTCGAAAAATGCCCAAGTGAAAGCTGTGTGTACAAGAAGGTTGAAAAGGGAAAAGTGAAACAACATCCATTGTACCTTCCTTACGCTTCTCTTGGTTGGCACATTCTTTATCCTTGTTTCTATGCTCATAACTCGTTGAAGTGCCGGCCCAAGTATCCACCTTTGGACGCCATTCTCGGTAAATGATCTTGGAGACATTGCTCGAGTAGTGCGTCTTTGTTGGGGTTCGGTGGTTCTTACTACCATCACGTTCCTTCCTTCCCAAAGCATGACACTTATCAATGGTGTGCCCAACATGCTTACAATTGGCACAAAACAAAGGTATACGATCCCATGCCACTTTGTGCCTTGATTCTTTACCTAAGATATTGAGAATAATCTCTTCCGTAGGGGGCATAGAGATGTCAATCTCAACGCATATCCTAGCAAAGGAGAGTCGGGATTGGTTAATTGTGGCATGATCGGCTTGTAATGGCTTGCCTAGGAGCTTGCCGATCGCCATAAGGGCCGATTCCTCAATGAGATGCGCCGGGATTCCCATGATGTTACACCATACGACAACAATCGGTGACTCAAAAAAAGTATCAAAATCCGGCGCCCACTTGAACACCCTCATCGGATGTATATCAATAAGCCAATTCGGATTCCCATTGGGGCCATTTAGCACCTTAGTATAATCAGCCACTTCTTGGAATTGTATTAAAATGTGCTTAGCATTCAAGTGTTTCCATGTGAAAGCACCAACTAGCCCCATACCCCCAAAGCTTTTTTGAATTTGAAACGTAGATGGGAGCGAGTGGGAGAACTTCCCGACTAAGGCTAATCCTAGTTTCTCCGATAGATATTTCATTTCCAAATCGGTAAATGAAAAAGATGGGGTACCTTCGTGACAGCCGGCCGTTCCCATAGGCTTGGCCTTGCCGGCATCAAGTGTGATTGGCTTGGCCTTTTGACTATTGTACAAGGTTGAAGCTCCCTCCACATTCCCCATCCCTCCATGGGGGAATAATTGTTTTGCCTTCTTCCAATCAACCGCCGGCCGGACCAGGTTTTCCGGCGAGGATTCCGGCGGTGGTGCGTCGGAGCCGTGGTCATCCTTGCCCCTATCTTTGCCGAGATGAGGATGCATAGTACATGGTGGTGATTTTGAATTCAAAATGGCATTTTCCACAAATGCACCAACATTATCTTGCCCATGAAAAGTGGCCTTTGTCTTTTCTTCCTTTTGTGAGTCACATGCACCCACCAACTCACATGCCACCCCATCATCCTTCACGTGGGGCATGGTACTTGCAATGGTCAGCCGGTTGACCATCTCTTTCTCCATGCTTGATCCACCAAGATTCCGGCCTGCCGGCGCCGGCGACATTCCGGCCATCTCCTCACCATCAAGCCCTTCCATTCCACTCGTCGGGACGCTCCCTTCCTTGGCCATTTGGGCTAGAGAGCTCAACATATCCCCAAAAGGGGCGAGCTTGCTTTCCGACGTCCCTTTCCTTTCACCATGGCGTTCCGCAATGAGAATATCCACCATTTCAATTACCATCTTCTTCTTAGCCCGACTAACCTCCGAACCAGATTCAAGGCCAGCTCGTTTGAGGGCTTGTCGAGCTTTCTCCGGGTGAGGCGTGCCAACCCTTTTGGTTTTAGACCGTGCAATTGAATGAAACTTCCACTCCGGCGAGGAGATGGGCTGCATCGTGTGTTCCAAGGCATCGGCATCTTCCTCCGGCAACTCACCGCCGGACTTCACCATGTATTGGATGCAACAATCACATTACACCTCCCTCAAAGGGGAGGGAGAGGGAGTGGACGAATTCTAGAGAGAAGGGAGAGCTTCTCTCTCTAACTTTGAGTAAGTTGGTAATGAGACGTTGGGAGACAATAGTGACTAGTTTTTTGGTTAATTGTATTTTGGAAAAGAGTATGATGGGGTCCGAACCTTGTGGGATCGGACCACATACTACTCTTGGCTTTGTTACGGCACACCACTTTCGGGTGTGGCCACGCCTTGTAATTATCTCTTTTGGAAATATAGGGATGAGGGACCCACGAACCCTCCACCGTAAAGGTGTTTGATTTAAAAAAAAAACATAAGGGCGATACGTACATCAATGGCCCACACATCGACAATTGGCATTTGACCGGGAATGTTGCTACGGTGACATTTGGGAGTGACAAATCGGGAATGAATGAGCGGGCATTAGCCCAATATGTGTCGCATGTGGGGCCCCCATCCGGGAGATTCAGGGCTTCATCGAGGACCTTGACCCAGGAGGGTGTGTCCCTTGTGGCAGTATCCCTATTGCTGGCCTTAACTAGGATATGGACTAAGGTTTTGAGGAAGCACAGGCTGCATCAAAATTGTAATAGGGTTTTTGAGAGTATATAGATGACCTCTCTAATTGTTAGGGAGGCCCTCGTTGTACTCTAATTTGTCATGGCGAGTCGTCACTTTTGGGCGACTCGGTATTTGTTTGGTTGTTGCAAATGGTTTTTGGTAATGCACAGGTGTGGGTCCGCCTCAACCCTCCACCCCTAGGGCTGTTTATTTAAAAAAAATCAACAAAATCACGGTAAAGTATCGCTATCCTATTCCTAGGCTAGATGATATGCTTGATGAATTGCATGGATCTGTTGTGTTTAGTAAGATCGATTTGAAAAGTGGTTATCATCAAATTCGAGTTAGAGAAGGAGACGAATGGAAAACAGCCTTTAAAACAAAATTTGGTCTATATGAGTGGTTAGTAATGCCTTTTAGTTTAACTAATGCACCAAGTACTTAACACACCTTTCAATAAGGCCAATCCAGCCCCACTCTTGGTCTTCATCTCTGATGCGGATGTTGGGGATGCCCATCTCATCCAAACGGACAATGGCCTTTAGCATTCTTGGGGCAGATTGAGGAGTCAGACGAAGGTAGGAGGGTTGTTCCAGGCCTATTTTGGCTAGCAAGTCTGCGGCCTTGTTTCATTCTCGGTGGATGAAGGTGGTTCTGACGATCTGTTGTTGCTTGAGGATGGCTAATCGTGCCATGATTCGGCGAGTGTGGGCCGGCCTCCATGAAGGCCCATTGACAAGCTTAGTGGCTTGTTCGGCATCGGACTCAACCCATATGGCTTGTTCGGCATCGGACACAATCTCAAGCTACAGCACACCATCCGAGCAACCTTCATTCACCGGGAGGGCAACAAGGCGGCTGATATGCTTGCCAAGATGGGACTTGAACAAACTTCTTTGGACGTCGTAGAATGTTCAAAGCCATCATTCGCCTGGATGAGATGGGAATCCCCAACATCCGTGTCAGAAATGAAGACCGCGAGTAGTGCAAGGACCGCGGAAGGTCCCACCGATCCTAACCTTATTGGACGTCGTAGAGTACGCAGGTGTCGAGCCATCATTGGCATGTCCCCGACTTACTCTAGTGGTGTAAATGGGCTATTGTATTTGTATTTTGATTTTGACAACCTAGACATAGACTGATCGGCCTACTTGTAACCTTTGATTGTAAATCTTTTGTTTTGCAATATAGGGATGAGGGACCCACGAATCGTTCACCTTGAAGGTGTTTAGGGAAAAAAAACAATTTGGCTCGAATCGGACTCCGAGCAAGCGCTCGAACTACTCAACGGTGCAAGTCGGGGACCGGCTCATACCCGACATGAAGTTGCACGCCTGACGGTCCTCAAGCGCCAAATCAATCCTCGCTTCTCCTTCATCCACCGAGAAGGCAAAAAGGCGGCTGATTTCCTCGCCAAGATGGGCATGGAGAAAACTGACCTATACCGCATGACTGACCTCACTGCCCCTCGGCTCCTCAAGGCCATGATCCGCTTGGAAGAAATGGGGATTCCTAATATCCGAGTACAAGGAGACGACCCCAACTAACATTGGAGCCCTCATGCTGTTTTAAATGTATTTTTGAAGAGAGTATGATTAGGTCCAGGGCATGTAGGCTCGGACCTTGCACTACTCTTGTTTAATTTGTGTAGGCGTGCCACTTTTGGGCGCGGCCTTGTCTTGTACAACTTTTGCCATGAAATATAGGGATGGATGAGGGACCCACGAACCCTCCACCGTCAAGGTGTTAATATATATAAAAAAAAGTGGTTTGTTCAAGTCCCATTGGCTAGCCAATCAGCTGCTTTATTTCCTTCCCGGTGGACGAAGGTGGCCAAAATGTGAGCTGCCTCTTGGTGATCACTAGGCGTGCCATGGCTCGGCGTGAATGGGCCGGACCCCATTTCGATCCATTCAAGAGACTAATTGCTTGTTCAGCATATGACTCAATCCATATAGGCCGGTCGAAATTCTTAGCTAGCACCAAACCATGTTGTAAGGCCATTAGTTCGACCTCCAGGGCTGAATGTGCGTCGAGGGGAGTTGCAAAGGCCACGAGCATCTTGCCCGTGGAATCCCTGACGACCCCGCCCCCCGGCTCTATCTGTTTCCACATTATATGCTCCATCCATATTAACTTTGATCCACGATCGATCCGGGGGGGATCCACTTCATCGTCATGGCCAGCGGCCTCCCTATTCTTGTATCAGCTCAGCTCGGAATATTGATTTTAAGCCGTACTCCCTTCCAGTGATTCGCCTTTCTCTCCGTTGGACATGCTATTCCGGATAAACATTTGTACCTACCACACCACGTTAAACGGTTTGAATTGTACCTTTTTCTTAGTATCTCAAATATATGTTTCAACAAATAAAAGAAACAGAGGATGACTAATGTACGAATTCGGTTGCAATCAACACAGCATAAGAAAGTTGATCTTCATGGACTAATTGTATATAATATATTTCTCATGCATAACTATTCATCCCAATGGGAAAACTAATGTCTGAAAGCATCCAAAAGCATGCCTAAGTAGTCCTCCTAACCAGGAAAAGAAAAATGACAAGAATAACAACCTTTGGACCTCCACAATCTCATTTTTCAAATCTTTGTCAGGTGGAATCCTTCCCTTCAGCACCACTGTAACTCTGTCCTTGCACTCATTCATTGTCCTTCTATGTACCTGCCACACCACGTTAAACGGTTTGAATTGTACTTGTTGGTGTCTGCTTTTGTTTCTTTCCGCCCAGATAAACCAGAGGATAAGATATGGAATGACACAACTCAGGTGCTTCTTGTTTTGTTGTTGGGTTCGCTGAGACCACACTACAAGCCTCTCCGGAATTGTTTCGTTGATCCGGAGATGTGGGGATGCGCCCCCCAACATTCAAATCAACATCATAGGCCAATCTTCTTTGCATTCTTCTCGATCTTCCTGTCTAGTCTTCGTCTTCATCACGGACCCAAATGTTTGGGAGTCCCATTTCATCCATGTGAATGATGTCCTTGAAGGTTGCTCGAAAATTGGTTTGTCACTTGTGAATGGCCAAGTATGCCACGGCTTGCTAGGTGTGTGCCGGCCCCCAGCTTGCTCCTCTGATTAGTTTGATTACTTGTTCGGCATCCGACTCAATCCAGATCGGTAGATCAAACTCCTTAGCCAGGTTCAAGCCATGGTACATGGCTAGGAGCTCGGCTTCCAGTGCTGAGTGCGCATCAAGAGGGGTAGTGAAGGCTGCGAGCATCTTTCCCAAGTGATCTCGGATGACTCCTCCTCCTCCTACTTTGCCTGTTATTTTGTTCAAGGAACCGTCCGTGTTAAGCTTTATCCAGGGCCGGTATGGGGGATTCCATTTGATCGCCATTGGCTAGGGGTTGCGGTCCTCTTGTTTCGGCCACTTGTGGGATATTAATACCAAGCTTGACTCCTTTCCAATGCTTCAGCTTCAAGCTCCCATTAGCCATGCTGTTCCCGGCGTACATGTGGATCTACCACACCACATTGTACGGCTTAAATTGTGTGCCATGGTGACGGCTTCTGCTCCTCTCTACCCGTAGAAACCACAGGATAAGGTAGGGTATGGTTCGACTGAGGTGCTTCTTGCTTGGCAGTCGGCTCCTTTGTGCCCACACTTCAATTCGTGTTGGGATTGTGTCATTTATCCAGAGGGAAGGGGAATGGCCCTCAAACCATGCGTCAAATTCTCTCGAAACATTGGTTGCCCCGACACCTTGTATGAAGAGATGTTGGAGAGGTCCTATGCTCGGCCGATGAGGACAATGCTGGCATTTGGAAGCCAAGTTAATCTTCCACCATTAGAGCTTTGTGTCGACTGGAACTCGGTTGGAGAGGAGTGTCCAGATGAAGATGGATGTGGTAAGTCCAGCCTTCCAGATGTCATCCAAGCCCTGGTTGGCTGGCCTTTGGGTTCGAATTGTATCCCATGTCGAAGCCAGCGAAAAATCTCCACGCCGGGAGAGGGTCCACCTCGGGATATCTCGTTCTCCGGAGATGATCAGGGTAATGAGGATGTTTCCAATGATATGCTGTCCCTTAAGGTGCAATTGCCGAGCCATATGTCGTCCCAGAAAAAGATCTTGCCTAGCCCCACCACCCATCTGATGTGCGGCTGTGCTTGCACCCGAAATTTCATGAGCCGTTTCCAATTAGGGCTACTTCGTCCCGAGGGCCTAGCCACAAGAGGGGAAGCCATGGTACAGTACTTGGTCATCATATAAATAGCCCAAAGAGAGTTTTGCTCCCTAAATCGCCACCACAATTTGACATTGAAGGCTCGGAGAACCTCCTTTGACTTGCGGATGCCAAGGCCGCCCTCGGCGGTGGGTAGGCAGATTTGATCCCACCCGATCCAATGTGTCTTCTTCCTTTCATTTGAGGATCCCCAGAAGAACCTAGCCAGCTGTTGATCAATCTGTTTGAGAGCGCCGGCTGTTGGCTCGATGGCTTGAAAAATGTGAAGGGGAACCGCTTCCAGGGTACTCTTGATTAGTGTTAGCCTCCCCCCGAACGAGAGATGCCTATGAGCCCATCCCGAGATCCGCGACGCCACTTTCTCCCGGAGGAACATAAACATATCCGTTCGTTTAACTCCTCGAAATATGGGTACTCCCAAGTAAAGAAAAGGGAATGTACCTTGAGAGAATCCTCCTTCCGAGTGGATTGATCCTGCCCAACCATCATGAATCTCGGCAATGTAGAAATTACTCTTAGCAAGGTTGACTTGTTGGCCCGAGACCTCCGCATAATCTTCAAGGCATGCTCTTAGGCGCCTAATAGAGGGCGCCGCCGCTTGGGTGAAGATGATGATATCGTCGGCATAGGCTAAGTGGCTAATCTCCATGCAGTGCCGGGCCGCCTTGAAAGCCATCTCTTTGTGTCCCAAAATAAGTTTATCAAGCGCCCTAGAGAGGTATTCCGCCGCAATCACAAACAGGGCCGGTGAGATAGGATCGCCCTGTCGGAGCCCTCGGGTAGACTTGAAGAAGCCCGAGGGGGCGCCATTAATTAGCACCGAGAACCAACAAGTGCCAACACATCTTTCAATGAGGGAGATCCAAGCTTCCGGAAATCCCATTTGTCGTATGACCTTGATGAGAAACGGCCATTGGACGCGGTCATAGGCCTTTGTCATGTCAATTTTAAGAGCAACATTCGGGGCAGGGGAGCACCTTGGAAGCTCGTGGAACATTTCCTGGGCCAGGAGCACGTTATCGTTCAAAAGTTGACCTTTCACGAACCCACTTTGGTTTGGGGCAATGACGTGGGGATGGAAAGGAGTAAGCCTTTTCGTAAGGACCTTTGTAATGATCTTGTTGATCACATTGCACAAGCTGATGGAGCGATAGTCCCCCCACGATTCAGGAGTGAGCTTCTTGGGGATCAGGACTATACTTGTTGCTGTGACACTCCGCGGGAGGAACGCCCCAAGGAAGAATTGTCTAACCGCATGAACCACATCTTGTCCCACGATACCCCAGCACGTTTTATAGAAGGTAGCCGTAAAACCATCCGGTCCTGGTGCACTATCCCCAGATATATCAAACACAGCTCGCTTAATTTCATCCCCCTCAGGTGGTGTAGGAAGATCGCAGGGTTGTTCCGAAGGTGGGAGCTGGCGGATCAAACTAAAGTCCGGCACGCCGAGGGCCAAGGGTGGGGGTGCTAGGAGGTTCTTGCAGAAATCAACCGCCGAGTTCTTGATCTCTTCCTCCCCAGTGATTTCCACTCCATTCACGGATATTCTATGAATCCGCAATCGAATCCTCTTCTGTTTAACCCAGCTTTGATAGAACCTTGTGTTCTTGTCTCCATCCGCTAGCCATCGGAGGGCCGCTTTTTGTCTCCAATAGTCTTCCTCCATATTGAGGAGAAGGATGTAATTGGCAATGAGCTTGTTTACCAAGGCTCTGTTTTCGCCCGACGGGTTTATTTCAAACTCACTTTGGGCCTCAGCCACCTTTTTTTTTTTTTTTTTTTTTTTTTTTTTTTTTTTTTATCAAACACCTCTACGGTGGAGGGTTCGTGGGTCCCTCATCCCTATAATTCCAAAGGCGGTAATTACAAGGCGTGGCCACACCCAAAAGTGGTGTGCCGTAACAAATCAAGAGTAGTATGCGGTCCAATCCCACAAGGTTCGGACCTCATCATACTCTTTTCCAAAATACAATTAACCAAAAAGCTAGTCACTATTGTCTCCCATCGTCTCATTATCAACTTTAATGCCCGTTCCCGTCAAGGTATCGGATGTGCGACACTCCCATCTCGTCCAATCTAACCAAGTCCAACAGTTCTCTCGGTGCTGAATTGTAGTGCATTCGTAGACCACTGTCTTGGACTAGCCCCATTTTCGCAAGGAAATCCGCCGCTTTGTTCCCCTCCCTGTGTATGAAGGTGGCTCGGAATTTGAGTTGGCGTTTATGAAGGGTTAGTTGCGCCACCGCTTGCCGGGCGAGTGCCGGGCCCCATCCTGTCCCATTGACCAATTTGATTGCTTACTCTGCATCGGACTCAATCCAGATTGGTAGGGCGAGTTCTTTGGCTATATTTAGCCCGTGGAGCATGGCCAACAGCTCCGCCTCTAACGCCGAGTGTGCTTCTAGGGGTGTGCTGAAGGCGACGAGCATCTTACCCAAGTGGTCTCGAATAATCCCTCCAGCCCCTGTTCTACCGTTCGCTTCATTGTAGGAGCCATCTGTGTTGAGCTTTATCCACGGCTGGTCCGGGGGGTTCCATTTGATTGCCATGGCTAGGGGTAGCGCCCTGATTGCCGCCGCTTGAGGAATGTTGATTCCAAGTTTAACTCCCTTCCAATGTTTCGGCTTCAAACTTACATTGGACATAGCATTCCGAATGAACATGTGGACCTGCCATACCACGTTTTGTGGTTTAAACTGTGTGCCTTGGTGACGACTCCTGTTTCTCTCCGACCAGATAAACCACAGAATGAGGTATGGAGTGGCTCGGCTAAGATGTTTCATGTTCGGCTGTTGGTACCTTCGCGCCCACACTTCGATTCTCGTAGGGATTGTATCATTGATATGGATGCGGGGGAACGGGCCTGTGAACCAACCGTCAAACTCACTCCATACTCTGCGAGCTCCATGTCCCTGGATGAAGAGGTGTTGGAGGGACTCGGTATTCGGTCGGTGGGGGCAGCATTGGCACTTAGAGGCTAGCTCAATCTCCCGCCACTGAAGCTTCGTGTCAACCGGCACCCGATTGGAGAGAAGCCTCCAGATAAAGATGGCTATTGAGTTGGTGAGGCCTGCCTTCCAAACGTCCCCCAAACCTTGGATGATCGGGTTTCGCCCTCGAAGTGTGTCCCATGTCGAAGCCACCGTGAATTCCCCATGTTTAGAGAGGTTCCACCTCAGGATATCCTGTTCATCATGGAGGATCGGTGTATTAATGATGCCATCGATAACATGCTGAGGGAGGCCGGCCTGATTGTGAAGAAGCTGAAGCTTGGGCACATCCCAACCCCCATTAGTAATGAACTCCGAAACCCGGGTGGTTGGTCTTCCCCTATCATCAAGACTAAATTCCCTCAGAGGGCTATTGCCAAGCCAAATGTCATCCCAGAAGTAGATGTCCCCTTGTCCCACTAGCCATCTCATGTGCGGTTGTGCGAGGGGCCATGCTCTTGAGAGCCTTCTCCACGTAGGGCTACTCCTGCTCGGCAGTCTCAAGGTGAGCGGTGTGGAGTTGGTGCAATATTTTGCCATCATGTATCTTGCCCAAAGGGAGTTTTGCTCCCGAAAGCGCCACCAAAGTTTGATATTGAAGGCGCGGAGGACCTCCATAGTTTTCCGGATCCCAAGGCCTCCTTCATCAGTGGGCCGACACATTTGTTCCCAGCCAATCCAATGGGTCCGCTTCTTCTCATTCGTAGACCCCCAAAAGAATCGGGCCATTTGTTGATCAAGTTGCTTAAGGGTACCGGCCGTGGGCTCGACGGCTTGGAAGATGTGTAAGGGGATCGCTTCAAGGGTGCTCTTAATCAACGTAAGCCTTCCTCCAAAGGATAGGTGACGGTGTGCCCATCCTGAGATCCTTCTTGCAATCTTTTCTCGTAGAAAGAGGAACATGTCCGTGCGTTTGACACCACGATAGATAGGTACTCCGAGGTAGAGGAAAGGGAAAACCCCTCTAGTGAAGCCCCCTTCCGCCTGGATCGAGTTTGCCCAATGCTCATGGGCCTCAGCAATATAGAAATTACTCTTAGCAAGGCTGACTTGTTGGCCGGAGACTCTTTCATACTTTTCAAGACAAGCTCTTAGCCGGCGCATAGGATTTGCCGCCGCTTGGGTGAAGATGATAATGTCGTCCGCATAGGCTAGATGGCTGATCTCCATGCATCTCCGGGAGGCTTTGTACGTCATGTCCTTTTGGCCGAGGATGAGCTTATCTAATGCTCGGGACAGGTATTCCGCAGCGAGCACGAACAGAGCGGGGGAGATCGGATCTCCTTGCCGAAGTCCACGAGTTGATCTAAAGAAGCCCGCGGGTGCCCCGTTAACAAGGACCGAGAACCAGCAATACCCAATACACCTCTCCATAAGTGAAATCCATGAATCCGGGAATCCCATACGGCGTAAAACTTTGAAGAGGAAGGGCCATTGGACCCTATCATAGGCTTTAGCCATGTCAATCTTTACTGCCACATTAGGCGCTGGGGAGCATCTAGCAAGCTCATGGAACATTTCTTGAGCCAGAAGTGCGTTGTCGTTAAGGAGCCGACCTTTGACAAAACCACTTTGGTTTGGGGAGATGACCTGTGGGAGGAAAGGAGAGAGTCGAGAGGTGAGTACCTTGGTAATGATCTTGTTTAAAACATTGCAGAGACTGATGGGTCGGTAGTCGGTCCATGACTCCGGCGATGCCTTCTTTGGGATAAGGACAATGCTTGTGGCCGTGATGCTCCTTGGCAGGAAGGCCCCTCTGAAGAACTGTCTGATTGCTTCCACTACCTCCGGCCCCACAATGGACCAGCAGGCTTGATAGAAGGTGGCCGAGAAGCCATCAGGTCCGGGTGCACTATCTCCGGAAATGCAAAAGGCGGCACTCCTGACCTCGTCCGCACTCGGAGCATCTGCGATGTCAACGAACTGCTCGGCTGAGTGGACCTGCTGGATTAGGTCGAGGTCTGGGTCTTCAAGTGTCGGATTGTTGGGGGCAAGGAGTTGTTGGAAGAACTCCACTGCGGACTTTTTAATCTCGGCTTCCTCGGTGAGCTCCTGCCCATTGACACGAATTGAATGGATGCGGAGACGGACCCTCTTTTGTTTCACCCAGCTTTGATAGAACCGGGTATTTTTGTCTCCCTCGGCAAGCCACCTCAAAGCTGCCTTCTGTCGCCAAAAATCTTCTTCCATTCTCAGCAAAAGGATGTACTCGGCAATGTGTTTGTTGATCGCTGTCCTGTGCTCCGGAGTCGGCCTTGCCTCGAAACTAGATTGGGCCAGAGCAATTTCTTCCTCCTTTTCCTTTAGATTAGCATGGATGTTCCCAAAGACCTCTTTGTTCCACTCCTTAAGGGCCTTTTTAACTCTGGCCTGCTTGATTTGAATGTTTAGGATTCCACACGCCCCCGTGGGTTCCTCCCATGCTTTTTGCACTACGGCCATGAATCCTTCATGTCGGATCCACATGTTCTGGAACCTGAATGCCTTGGCTCCAGCGGATGTGTTCATCTTCGTGCACCTGACAAGAATTGGTCCATGGTCCGAGGCAACCCGGGGGAGATTCGTAACCCGAGTAGCCTCGAAGGTCTTAGTCCAATCCTCACTGACAAGCACTCTATCCAACCTTTCAAAGAGGCCATTCTTGGCCCAAGTGAATGCCGCTCCATCAAAACCAGGATCAAGCAGCCTACAGTCTTCCGTTGCCTCCGCAAAATCAACCATCTCGGCTTGCCGGTTAGTATCACTTCCGACTCTGTCTTGGTGTGATAGGATGGTGTTGAAATCGCCACCGATGATCCAAGGTGTTCCCTCGAGAGGCCCGGCAATCTCTCTCATCTTGTCCCATAATTGATGTCGTTCAGCCCTTGTACATTTGGCGTACACGGCTGAAATGGCCACCGGCCTAGCAAGGCGGTGGGACTTGAGGTAACCGTGAAGGATTTGTTCCGAGTCATTCTCAATATCAAAAGTGGACCCCTCTTCCGCGAACATCCAAATCTTCCCGTTTGTGTTCGAACCAATGAAGGGCAGCCCCAAGGCCTTAGAGAATCGGTCCGGGTCCGGGTGTGTGAGCGGTTCCATTATTGCAAGAAATAAAACATTATGACAATCAATAAGTCTTTTTAGAACGTTTTGAGTGGGCGCATTCGCAATCCCCCTCACGTTCCAAAACATGAAATTGTACGACATCATTAACAGGAAGGGTGCGTACCCAAAGAGGCTGAAGGCCCTCCTTGGTAGTCAGTGCGGTGTTGCTCTTTGTTCGGGGCGACCTCCTCCGCATCGTCGGCCGAACTGTTGCCTCCTAACCTCTCGACCCCCATGTGCAACTCCATGGGGTCTTCGTCCGCATCCCCACAATTCTCAACATCAAATTCTCCGTTCGCCATGAGAGAGTAATATTGGTTAGTACTCATGTGGTTCTTTGCCGAGAAGAACCCACGCCCCCTTGTCAAGGCATGGCGCGCGCCTCCTCTCGGATTCCCTCGACGAGCTGGTGAGGCCGAGCGCCTCGCATTAGGGGAGCCCCACTCCACGTCCATGTTCCCACGTGGTGATGGTGGTTCGGAGGTGGGATGCAATGGGTTCCCCCGGTTCGGTGGGGACTTCTCAACCTCGGTCCCGGCCTTGAGCCCGGCATTTTGAGTTCCGGAGCTCGGTCCGCTCCCCAAAGCAGAGTCCGGCATTTTAGAGTCCGGTCTTGAGCCCGGCATTTTCGAGTTCGGTCCCTCCCAGGAAGAACCACCGATATCCTCCCCATTTGTTTTGTTATTGTTTGGTCGATCACCGGCCTTGCCTTGCTTCTTCCCATAACGTTTCCATTCATTGGAGCTGGGGGCATTCTTCCCCGTATCTTGCTTCCCCTTCTCGGTTTGTCTCTCGGGTTGTGACTGTTTAGGCGGGCCGTTGTGGTAGTTTCTCTTTGGCGGCCGTTCCTTCTTGCCCGTCGCATAGCACACCTCACTTGCATGGCCGACGTGTTTACATTCTTGACAATATGATGGTATCTTGTCCCATCGGACCCGCTGCACTGTTTCTCGCCCACCAAGGTCAAGGATTATCTCTTCGGTAGGCGGTTTTGTGATGTCTATCTCGACGCAAATTCGGGCAAATGAGAGCCGAGTCTTGTTTGCCGTGGCTCGATCAATCTGTATTGGAGTGCCGAGAAGCTTGCCGATGGCGAATAAGGCGGATTGGTCGAAAAGATGAATGGGGAGGCCAATTAGGTTGCACCAAATTGCCGCAATGGGGGACTCGCAGTATGCATCAAAGTCCGGGGACCATTTGAAGACCCTCATCGGGTGACGGTCAATGAGCCATACGGGCGTACCCCTTGGGCCTCCAAGGATTCGGGCATAGTCCGCCAAGTCCTCGCATTGAATGAGAATATGTTTAGCATTAATGTACTTCCAACTGAATCCACACCGGAGTTTAATATTATCGAGAGTCTTTTGGATTTGCAGTCCGGTAGGGATAGAGTGAGAGAACTTACCCACAATGGCGTGTCCCATGCTCTCAGCAAGCTTTTGAGTTTCCGCTCCGGAGAAGTAGATGGCCGGGATGCCGTCGGACACTGAAGCAAATCCAATGTTCTGAAGCTTATCCGGCTCAAAGGCTTGAGGGCCGTTAGGGTCAGTCGAGCCTTTAAGCATGTCCGCCATCGTTTTCGGCCGGCCGGGGTGGCTTGAGGTGCCTTCACCCCCGCCATGTAGCGTGTTACTCGCCGAGCCCAACGGAGTACCCTTAAGCAAGTCCGCCATCGATTTCGGCCACGCCGAGGTCCCCGGGGTAGCTTCTACCCCCCCATGTTGAGTAACTTCATTTGGCCCTTGTGTTGCGGCATTCGCCGAGGGCTTAGGTGTATTTCCTTTTCTCTTCGGGTTGTTGTGTTCGGCTTTTCCATTCTCGGTGTGGATCTTCTCGGCACCATCGTTGTCGTTGTGTACCCTTCTCGGCTTTTCCATTCTCGGCAGTTCGGCTTTTCCTTTCTCGGTGTGGACCTTCTCGGCCTCTTCATTCTCGGTGTGGATCTTCTCGGCATCATCCATTAGCGTATCGTTGGGTGTTGGTGTTTCTCTTGTCAAAACGCCCATCTCGGCACTAGGCGTGGCCTTGTTCGTTGTCTCGATAATAAGCTTTTCTCGGTTGGCGTTAGGGTTCGCCTTAGGTCGCGGCTGGCCGAGCTCCACACAATAATGTTCCGGGCTGGCCTCAAACGTAGCTCGGATCTTGCTAGTTCGTCCTCGTTCGAGAGGGGGGAAGTCCTCAAGAGATGCCCCACTCCCATTCCAAGGTGTGTGTGTGACACTTTGCATGCATCCCGAAAAGTTTTGGGGGAACTCCGGTGGTTTGTGACTGGCCGTCGGTAGGTTTCCGGCACGGAGAGGCTGCGCCGCCGCTGCATCGAGCGTTTCCACCGAGTCCAACGCTGCAAGATGAAGGATCTCATCTAGTTTTGGGTTCCTTGGTGGGGATCCAAACGATGCAACTCGTGCCATGTTAGAGGGGAAAGGGGGGGGGGCACTTTCAAGGGGGGCTTTTGTACTTAGTTTTCCATTCGTCTCCTTCTCTAATTCGTCCTCTCTAAAACCCTCTCAAAAATAACTCCCTATTGCATCGCCGGAAAACACCCACCCATCCCTCACGTCGCCACCCGCCCCTCCACCCTCACCACCCTGTCGGCCACCTCCCAATCCCACTCCGCCTGTCACCCCCGGCCCATCCCCGACGAAAGCCACTTCAACGTCGGACTTGGCTCGCGGCTCCCGTCAACCTCTACTCCACGTCTTGGCTATACATTGCCGAAGCCCGCCCGGCTGGCCGAAACAATGGGGCAACCGCCGGACCCCGACGAAAAGAGAGACACTCCGGCCCTAAATCCGGATCATTTGCCTGACATTGTTCCCGGGGATGAGGAAGCTCGGGTCCTCTCCGATCAGCAAATGGTCTTCCGAGCTGGTGAGGCCGCTTCCCTTCAACGTCCGACCAAATCCATGGAACTAAAAAAGGCTAAAGCAAAGCTCAAAGCCCGGAAAAGTACGCCGGCGCCTCCTACCAAAGGCAATGGTCGTAAGAGATTTGTCCCGTCTCCGATGCCCGAGGACAAGCAACTAAGGAAGAAGATAGACTTCGGTGAGGAGGAAGGACCTTCGGCCGGTAGTTCCAAATGCAAAGGATTCCTGTTCCCGGCGACTCCGTCCCTCGACTTGGGGGTCTCTCTCAGGTTGGAGGACCCCGACTTGCCACATAAGAAGGAAGAGGAAGTGGAGCATTGGAATGAATGTGAAGAAGTGTTCGATGCCCCCAACGGTAGAATCGTGCCGGAAGGAGGCGGCTCGCCGGAAACTGCTGCTCCCGCCGTCGAGCTTATGACCGTTTCCGGCGAAGTCCCCTCCCTCCACAATCCCCAGCCAAGACTTGCTAGGTCACGTGAAGCACAAGCTGCACCATGTGCTGTCCTTGCCCCAATGGAAAGTGGAAAAGCAAACCTACCTAATCTGGAGGTTGGGACAAAAGTTGACTTTGAAAGCACTAATCCACCTTTCCTACCTAAGCCATCAGGTACAAAAGCAAACTTGCCTAAAATGATAGCAAGTACAAAAGCCCCCCTTGAAAGTGCCCCCCCCCCCCTTTCCCCTCTAACATGGCACGAGTTGCATCGTTTGGATCCCCACCAAGGAACCCAAAACTAGATGAGATCCTTCATCTTGCAGCGTTGGACTCGGTGGAAACGCTCGATGCAGCGGCGGCGCAGCCTCCCCGTGCCGGAAACCTACCGACGGCCAGTCACAAACCACCGGAGTTCCCCCAAAACTCTTCGGGATGCATGCAAAGTGTCACACACACACCTTGGAATGGGAGTGGGGCATCTCTTGAGGACTTTCCCCCTCTCGAACGAGGACGAACTAGCAAGATCCGAGCTACGTTTGAGGCCAGCCCGGAACATTATTGTGTGGAGCTCGGCCAGCCGCGACCTAAGGCGAACCCTAACGCCAACCGAGAAAAGCTTATTATCGAGACAACGAACAAGGCCACGCATAGTGCCGAGATGGGCGTATTGACAAGAGAAACACCAACACCCAACGATACGCTAATGGATGATGCCGAGAAGATCCACACCGAGAATGAAGAGGCCGAGAAGGTCCACACCGAGAAAGGAAAAGCCGAACTGCCGAGAATGGAAAAGCCGAGAAGGGTACACAACGACAACGATGGTGCCGAGAAGATCCACACCGAGAATGGAAAAGCCGAACACAACAACCCGAAGAGAAAAGGAAATACACCTAAGCCCTCGGCGAATGCCGCAACACAAGGGCCAAATGAAGTTACTCAACATGGGGGGGTAGAAGCTACCCCGGGGACCTCGGCGTGGCCGAAATCGATGGCAGACTTGCTTAAGGGTACTCCGTCGGGCTCGGCGAGTAACACGCTACATGGCGGGGGTGATGGCTCCTCATGCCACCCCGGCTGGCCGAAAACGATGGCGGACATGCTTAAAGGCTCGACTGACCCTAACGGCCCTCAAGCCTTTGAGCCGGATAAGCTTCAGAACATTGGATTCGCCTCAGTGTCCGACGGCATCCCGTCCATCTACTTCTCCGGAGCGGAAACTCAAAAGCTTGCTGAGAGCATGGGACACGCCATTGTGGGTAAGTTTTCTCACTCTATACCTACCGGACTGCAAATCCAAAAGACGCTCGATAATATTAAACTCCGGTGTGGATTCAGTTGGAAGTACATTAATGCTAAACATATTCTCATTCAATGCGAGGACTTGGCGGACTATGCCCGAATCCTTGGAGGCCCAAGGGGTACGCCCGTATGGCTCATTGACCGTCACCCGATGAGGGTCTTCAAATGGTCCCCGGACTTTGATCCATACTGCGAGTCCCCCATTGCGGCAATTTGGTGCAACCTAATTGGCCTCCCCATTCATCTTTTCGACCAATCCGCCTTATTCGCCATCGGCAAGCTTCTCGGCACACCAATACAGATTGATCGAGCCACGGCAAACAAGACTCGGCTTTCATTTGCCCGAATTTGCGTCGAGATAGACATCACAAAACCGCCTACCGAAGAGATAATCCTTGACCTTGGTGGGCGAGAAACAGTGCAGCGGGTCCGATGGGACAAGATACCATCATATTGTCAAGAATGTAAACACGTCGGCCATGCAAGTGAGGTGTGCTATGCGACGGGCAAGAAGGAACGGCCGCCAAAGAGAAACTACCATAACGGCCCGCCTAAACAGTCACAACCCGAGAGACAAACCGAGAAGGGGAAGCAAGATACGGGGAAGAATGCCCCCAGCTCCAATGAATGGAAACGTTATGGGAAGAAGCAAGGCAAGGCCGGTGATCGACCAAACAATTACAAAACAAATGGGGAGGATATCGGTGGTACTTCCTGGGAGGGACCGAACTCGAAAATGCCGGGCTCAAGACCGGACTCTAGAATGCCGGACTCTGCTTTGGGGAGCGGACCGAGCTCCGGAACTCAAAATGCCGGGCTCAAGGCCGGGACCGAGGTTGGGATGTCCCCACCGAACCGGGGGAACCCACTGCATCCCACCTCCGAACCACCATCACCACGTGGGAACATGGACGTGGAGTGGGGCTCCTCTAATGCGAGACGCTCGGTCTCACCAGCTCGTCGAGGGAATCCGAGAGGAGGCGCGCGCCATGCCATGACAAGGGGGCGTGGGTTCTTCTCGGCAAAGAACCACATGAGTACTAACCGATATTACTCTCTCATGGCGAACGGAGAATTTGATGTTGAGAATTGTGGGGATGCGGACGAAGACCCCATGGAGTTGCACATGGGGGTCGAGAGGTTAGGAGGCAACAGTTCGGCCGACGATGCCGAGGAGGTCGCCCCGAACAAAGAGCAACACCGCACTGACTACCAAGGAGGGCCTTCAGCCTCTTTGGGTACGCACCCTTCCTGTTAATGATGTCGTACAATTTCATGTTTTGGAACGTGAGGGGGATTGCGAATGCGCCCACTCAAAACGTTCTAAAAAGACTTATTGATTGTCATAATGTTTTATTTCTTGCAATAATGGAACCGCTCACACACCCGGACCCGGACCGATTCTCTAAGGCCTTGGGGCTGCCCTTCATTGGTTCGAACACGAACGGGAAGATTTGGATGTTCGCGGAAGAGGGGTCCACTTTTGATATTGAGAATGACTCGGAACAAATCCTTCACGGTTACCTCAAGTCCCACCGCCTTGCTAGGCCGGTGGCCATTTCAGCCGTGTACGCCAAATGTACAAGGGCTGAAAGACATCAATTATGGGACAAGATGAGAGAGATTGCCGGGCCTCTCGAGGGAACACCTTGGATCATCGATGGCGACTTCAACACCATCCTATCACACCAAGACAGAGTCGGAAGTGATACCAACCGGCAAGCCGAGATGGTTGATTTTGCGGAGGCAACGGAAGACTGTAGGCTGCTTGATCCTGGTTTTGATGGAGCGGCATTCACTTGGGCCAAGAATGGCCTCTTTGAAAGGTTGGATAGAGTGCTTGTCAGTGAGGATTGGACTAAGACCTTCGAGGCTACTCGGGTTACGAATCTCCCCCGGGTTGCCTCGGACCATGGACCAATTCTTGTCAGGTGCACGAAGATGAACACATCCGCTGGAGCCAAGGCATTCAGGTTCCAGAACATGTGGATCCGACATGAAGGATTCATGGCCGTAGTGCAAAAAGCATGGGAGGAACCCACGGGGGCGGGTGGAATCCTAAACATTCAAATCAAGCAGGCCAGAGTTAAAAAGGCCCTTAAGGAGTGGAACAAAGAGGTCTTTGGGAACATCCATGCTAATCTAAAGGAAAAGGAGGAAGAAATTGCTCTGGCCCAATCTAGTTTCGAGGCAAGGCCGACTCCGGAGCACAGGACAGCGATCAACAAACACATTGCCGAGTACATCCTTTTGCTGAGAATGGAAGAAGATTTTTGGCGACAGAAGGCAGCTTTGAGGTGGCTTGCCGAGGGAGACAAAAATACCCGGTTCTATCAAAGCTGGGTGAAACAAAAGAGGGTCCGTCTCCGCATCCATTCAATTCGTGTCAATGGGCAGGAGCTTACCGAGGAAGCCGAGATTAAAAAGTCCGCAGTGGAGTTCTTCCAACAACTCCTTGCCCCCAACAATCCGACACTTGAAGATCCAGACCTCGACCTAATCCAGCAGGTCCACTCAGCCGAGCAGTTCGTTGACATCGCAGATGCTCCAAGTGCGGACGAGGTCAGGAGTGCCGCCTTTTGCATTTCCGGAGATAGTGCACCCGGACCTGATGGCTTCTCGGCCACCTTCTATCAAGCCTGCTGGTCCATTGTGGGGCCGGAGGTAGTGGAAGCAATCAGACAGTTCTTCAGAGGGGCCTTCCTGCCAAGGAGCATCACGGCCACAAGCATTGTCCTTATCCCAAAGAAGGCATCGCCGGAGTCATGGACCGACTACCGACCCATCAGTCTCTGCAATGTTTTAAACAAGATCATTACCAAGGTACTCACCTCTCGACTCTCTCCTTTCCTCCCACAGGTCATCTCCCCAAACCAAAGTGGTTTTGTCAAAGGTCGGCTCCTTAACGACAACGCACTTCTGGCTCAAGAAATGTTCCATGAGCTTGCTAGATGCTCCCCAGCGCCTAATGTGGCAGTAAAGATTGACATGGCTAAAGCCTATGATAGGGTCCAATGGCCCTTCCTCTTCAAAGTTCTACGCCGTATGGGATTCCCGGATTCATGGATTTCACTTATGGAGAGGTGTATTGGGTATTGCTGGTTCTCGGTCCTTGTTAACGGGGCACCCGCGGGCTTCTTTAGATCAACTCGTGGACTTCGGCAAGGAGATCCGATCTCCCCCGCTCTGTTCGTGCTCGCTGCGGAATACCTGTCCCGAGCATTAGATAAGCTCATCCTCGGCCAAAAGGACATGACGTACAAAGCCTCCCGGAGATGCATGGAGATCAGCCATCTAGCCTATGCGGACGACATTATCATCTTCACCCAAGCGGCGGCAAATCCTATGCGCCGGCTAAGAGCTTGTCTTGAAAAGTATGAAAGAGTCTCCGGCCAACAAGTCAGCCTTGCTAAGAGTAATTTCTATATTGCCGAGGCCCATGAGCATTGGGCACACTCGATCCAGGCGGAAGGGGGCTTCACTAGAGGGGTTTTCCCCTTCCTCTACCTCGGAGTACCTATCTATCGTGGTGTCAAACGCACGGACATGTTCCTCTTTCTACGAGAAAAGATTGCAAGAAGGATCTCAGGATGGGCACACCGTCACCTATCCTTTGGAGGAAGGCTTACGTTGATTAAGAGCACCCTGGAAGCGATCCCCTTACACATCTTCCAAGCCGTCGAGCCCACGGCCGGTACTCTTAAGCAACTTGATCAACAAATGGCCCGATTCTTTTGGGGGTCTACGAATGAGAAGAAGCGGACCCATTGGATTGGCTGGGAACAAATGTGTCGGCCCACTGATGAAGGAGGCCTTGGGATCCGGAAAACTATGGAGGTCCTCCGCGCCTTCAATATCAAACTTTGGTGGCGCTTTCGGGAGCAAAACTCCCTTTGGGCAAGATACATGATGGCAAAATATTGCACCAACTCCACACCGCTCACCTTGAGACTGCCGAGCAGGAGTAGCCCTACGTGGAGAAGGCTCTCAAGAGCATGGCCCCTCGCACAACCGCACATGAGATGGCTAGTGGGACAAGGGGACATCTACTTCTGGGATGACATTTGGCTTGGCAATAGCCCTCTGAGGGAATTTAGTCTTGATGATAGGGGAAGACCAACCACCCGGGTTTCGGAGTTCATTACTAATGGGGGTTGGGATGTGCCCAAGCTTCAGCTTCTTCACAATCAGGCCGGCCTCCCTCAGCATGTTATCGATGGCATCATTAATACACCGATCCTCCATGATGAACAGGATATCCTGAGGTGGAACCTCTCTAAACATGGGGAATTCACGGTGGCTTCGACATGGGACACACTTCGAGGGCGAAACCCGATCATCCAAGGTTTGGGGGACGTTTGGAAGGCAGGCCTCACCAACTCAATAGCCATCTTTTTTTTTTTTTTTTTTTTTTTTTTTTTTTTTTTTTTTTTTTTTTAATCAAACACCTCTACGGTGGAGGGTTCGTGGGTCCCTCATCCCTATATTTCCACAAGAGATAATTACAAGGCGTGGCCACACCCAAAAGTGGTGTGCCGTAACAAAATCAAGAGTAGTATGCGGTCCGATCCCACAAGGTTCGGACCTCATCATACTCCTTTCCAAAAAACAATTAACCACAAAGCTAGTCACTATTGTCTCCCGTCGTCTCATGATCAACTTTGATGCCCGTCCCCGTCTAGGTTTCGGATGTGCGACACTCCCATCTCGTCCAATCTAACCAAGTCCAATAGTTCTCTCGGTGCTGAGTTGTAGTGCATTCGTAGGCCACTGTCTTGGACTAGCCCCATTTTCGCAAGAAAGTCCGCCGCTTTGTTCCCCTCCCTGTGTATGAAGGTGGCTCGGAATTTGAGTTGGCGTTTGAGAATGGTTAGTTGCGCCACCGCTTGCCGAGCGAGTGCCGGCCCCCATCCCGTCCCATTGACCAATTTGATTGCTTGCTCTGCATCTGACTCAATCCAGATTGGTAGGCCGTATTCCTTGGCTATATTTAGCCCGTGGATCATGGCCAACAGCTCCGCTTCTAACGCCGAGTGGGCTTCAAGGGGTGTGCTGACGGCGACGAGCATCTTACCCGAGTGGTCTCGAATAATCCCGCCAGCCCCTGTACTGCCGTTCGCTTCATTATAGGAGCCATCCGTGTTGAGAACTCAATAGCCATCTTTATCTGGAGGCTTCTCTCCAATCGGGTGCCGGTTGACACGAAGCTTCAGTGGCGGGAGATTGAGCTAGCCTCTAAGTGCCAATGCTGCCCCCACCGACCGAATACCGAGTCCCTCCAACACCTCTTCATCCAGGGACATGGAGCTCGCAGAGTATGGAGCGAGTTTGACGGTTGGTTCACAGGCCCGTTCCCCCGCATCCATATCAATGATACAATCCCTACGAGAATCGAAGTGTGGGCGCGAAGGTACCAACAGCCGAACATGAAACATCTTAGCCGAGCCACTCCATACCTCATTCTGTGGTTTATCTGGTCGGAGAGAGAAACAGGAGTCGCCACCAAGGCACACAGTTTAAACCACAAAACGTGGTATGGCAGGTCCACATGTTCATTCGGAATGCTATGTCCAATGGAAGTCTGAAGCCGAAACATTGGAAGGGAGTTAAACTTGGAATCAACATTCCTCATGCGGCGGCAATCAGGGCGCTACCCCTAGCCATGGCAATCAAATGGAACCCCCCGGACCAGCCGTGGATAAAGCTCAACACAGATGGCTCCTACAATGAAGCGAACGGTAGAACAGGGGCCGGAGGGATTATTCGAGACCACTTGGGTAAGATGCTCGTCGCCTTCAGCACACCCCTAGAAGCACACTCGGCGTTAGAGGCGGAGCTGTTGGCCATGCTCCACGGGCTAAATATAGCCAAAGAACTCGCCCTACCAATCTGGATTGAGTCCGATGCAGAGCAAGCAATCAAATTGGTCAATGGGACAGGATGGGGCCCGGCACTCGCCCGGCATGCGGTGGCGCAACTAACCCTTCATAAACGCCAACTCAAATTCCGAGCCACCTTCATACACAGGGAGGGGAACAAAGCGGCGGATTTTCTTGCGAAAATGGGGCTAGTCCAAGACAGTGGTCTACGAATGCACTACAATTCAGCTCCGAGAGAACTGTTGGACTTGGTTAGATTGGACGAGATGGGAGTGTCGCACATCCGATACCTCGACGGGAACGGGCATTAAAGTTGATAATGAGATGATGGGAGACAATAGTGACTAGCTTTTTGGTTAATTGTATTTTGGAAAAGAGTATGATGAGGTCCGAACCTTGTGGGATTGGACCGCATACTACTCTTGATTTGTTACGGCACACCACTTTTGGGTGTGGCCACGCCTTGTAATTACCGCCTTTGGAATTATAGGGATGAGGGACCCACGAACCCTCCACCGTAGAGGTGTTTGATAAAAAAAAAAAAAAAAAAAAAAAAAAAAAGGGGGGGCTTTTGTACTTGCTATCATTTTAGGCAAGTATGCTTTTGTACCTGATGGCTTAGGTAGGAAAGGTGGATTAGTGCTTTCAAAGTCAACTTTTGTCCCAGCCTCCAGATTAGGTAGGTTTGCTTTTCCACTTTCCATTGGGGCAAGGACAGCACATGAGGCAGCTTGTGCTTCACGTGACCTAGCAAGTCTTGGCTGGGGATTGTGGAGGGAGGGGACTTCACCGGAAACGGTCATAAGCTCGACGGCGGGAGCAGCAGTTTCCGGCGAGCCGCCTCCTTCCGGCACGGTTCTACCGTTGGGGGCATCGAACTCTTCTTCACATTCATTCCAATGCTCCACTTCCTCTTCCTTCTTATGAGGCAAGTCGGGGTCCTCCAACCTGAAAGAGACCCCCAAGTCGAGGGACGGAGTCGCCGGGAACAGGGATCCTTTGCATTTGGAACTACCGGCCGAAGGTCCTTCCTCCTCACCGAAGTCTATCTTCTTCCTTAGTTGCTTGTCCTCGGGCATCGGAGACGGGACAAATCTCTTACGACCATTGCCTTTGGTAGGAGGCGCCGGCGTACTTTTCCGGGCTTTGAGCTTTGCTTTAGCCTTTTTTAGTTCCATGGATTTGGTCGGACGTTGAAGGGAAGCGGCCTCACCAGCTCGGAAGACCATTTGCTGATCGGAGAGGACCCGAGCTTCCTCATCCCCGGGAACAATGTCAGGCAAATGATCCGGATTTAGGGCCGGAGTGTCTCTCTTTTCGTCGGGGTCCGGCGGTTGCCCCATTGTTTCGGCCAGCCGGGCGGCTTCGGCAAGGTATAGCCAAGACGTGGAGTAGAGGTTGACGGGAGCCGCGAGCCAAGTCCGACGTTGAAGTGGCTTTCATCGGGGATGGGCCGGGGGTGACAGGCGGAGTGGGATTGGGAGGTGGCCGACAGGGTGGTGAGGGTGGAGGGGCGGGTGGCGACGTGAGGGATGGGTGGGTGTTTTCCGGCGATGCAATAGGGAGTTATTTTTGAGAGGGTTTAGAGAGGACGAATTCTAGAGAGAAGGGAGAGCTTCTCTCTCTACTTTTCCAAGAGCCTTGCCAAGAGTAATTTCTATTGGGCCTCAGCCACCTTATCTTCCATTTCCTTTAGATTGGCATGTATATTTCCAAAGACTTCCTTATTCCAAAGTTTGATCATTTTTGTTGTTCGCGCAAGCTTGATTTGAAGATTAAGCAATCCCTCGGCCTCCGTAGGCTGGTTCCAAGTATTGCGTACAGTATCCAAGAAGCCCTCATGGCGGATCCACATGTTTTGGAATCGGAAGGCCTTTCCTCCGGGCTGCCGATTAGGACATCTACATCTTGCCAAGACCGGCCCATGATCCGATGAGACGCGTGGGAGGTTAGTAACCCTCGTTGCCTCGAAAACCTGTGGCCAAGCATCGTTCACCAAAATTCTATCGAGCCTCTCCATAAGTCCGTTCTTTGCCCACGTGTAGTCCGATCCGTCGAACCCCGGGTCAAGAAGCCTGCAATCCTCAATTGTCTCGGCGAAGTCAATCATCTCAGCTTGCCGGTTGGTGTCGCTCCCAACTCTCTCATGTGGGGATAGAATAGTGTTGAAGTCCCCGACGACGATCCAAGGTGTTCCGTCGGTGATGACCGCAATCTCCCTCAACTTATCCCAAAGGTGGTATCTTCCCGTCCGTGAGCACTTTGCGTAGATAGCCGAGACTGAAATGTGTCTTTCAAGGCGAGGAGAAAGGAAACGGCCGTGGAGCATTTGATCCGAGTCCTCTTCCACAACAAAGTTGGCGCCCTCCTCAACAAAAATCCAAATTTTTCCATTAGTATTTGAGCCTTTAAACACTAGCCCCAATGCCCTAGAGAATTTCTCCGGGTTGGGGTCTGTAAACGGCTCCATTATTGCAAGAAATTGAACATTATGAGACTTGATCAATCTTTTTAAAACGTTTTGGGTTGGAGCATTCGCAATACCCCTAACGTTCCAAAACATATAGTTTAAGGACATAATTAACAATGAGGTTCCGTACCCGGCGGGTGTGAAGGCCCCCCTCGGAAATCGGTCATTTATTGGTCGTGCCATTCGTGATCCGTCTCGGCCTCCAAGGTTGGGTTGCTCGCACCACCAGCATCATCACTATTGTGCACGCCCCTCTCGAAGCTCTCATTGGCATCATGATCACCATCCTCATATTCTTCATCTTCCATGAGGGAGAAGTATTGATTAGTGCTCAAACAGTTTGCCTTCTCTTGTTCTCTACTCTTGGCCACGGTGGTCTTTGTTGTTGAGCCGCTTGGGCCGATGGGTGCCGAGACGGGATTCCCACCCCGGACGGCCGAGACCCGGTTAAAGACACCCGGTGTCGCTTCCTCGAGTGGATAGGCAAAAGGCTTGAAGCCTTTAAGATGGCTTGAGGCCTCTCGACCATTCCGAGTTCCACTCGCACGATGTGATTCCGACGAAGCTTCCTTGTTGTCATTGAAATCTCCTAAGATGTCCGGGCATTGCCAATGCGTGTCCGCACCTTTGGTTCCTTTTGCTTTGTAGTTTGCTCGATCAGCCCCACTATTCTTTTTTTTTTTTTTTTTTTTGGTAAACACCGTCACGGTGGAGGGTTCGTGGGTCCCTCATCCCTATATTTCAAAAAAGGGGGTAGGTTACAATTCATGGCCACACCCGATAGTGGTGTCTCGACAAAGAAAGAGCCATTAGAGTAGTGAGCGGTCCGCGCCAACATGGTGCGGACCTCGCCCTACTCCATTCAAAACTCAAAACGATAAAAACGACCTAGACTAGGTAGAGTCTTCATCTCGGACTCGGATATTCGGAATGCCCATCTCCTCCAAGCGGATCATTGCCCTTAATAGCCGAGGGGCTGTGCTATCATTCATGCGGTGATACTCTAATTTCTCCGCACCCATTTTTGCTAGAAAATCAGCCACTTTGTTTCCCTCCCGATGAATAAAGGATGTGCGGAGTGTTATATGTCGTTTGAGGACGATTAGACGAGCTACTTCATGTCTAACTTGGGCCGGCCCCCAGCTGGCACCATTAAGGAGGTTAAGCGCCTGTTCAGAGTCCACCTCGAGCCAAATAGGTCGGTTAAACTCCTTCGCCAAGGTTAGTCCGTGATGGATGGCCTTGAGTTCAGCCTCAAGGGCCGAGTGGGCTCGGAGTGGTGTGGTGAAGGCGACTAACATTCGCCCTGCACAGTCACGGATAATTCCTCCCCCTCCGGCCTTATCCAAGGATTCCAGGAAGGCACCGTCCGTATTGATCTTGATCCATGCCCCGTCCGAAGGGTGCCATTTAATTGATACAACAAGAGGCCTCGGCACCCTATTCTCCGCTTCGGCCGGTAGGTGAAAATTGAATCTCACTCCCTTCCAATGTTTTTTCTTTATGTTCCCATTAATCATGCTGTTTCGGATATAAGTTTGTACCTGCCACACCACGTTGTACGCCTTGAATTGGGTCATTTGGTGACGACTACGATTCCTCTCGGCCCATAGGAACCACATGATAAGATAAGGCATAGCGTGGCTCAGGTGTTTCTTGTTATCTTGCCTGGTTCTTCTCGACCAGACCTCCAGTCGTTCCGGAATGGTGTCATTGACCTGGATTCGTGGTGCTGATCCTTCAAACCAAGCATCAAACTCCCTCCACACCCTGGTAGCCCCCGTTCCTTGGATGAAGAGGTGTTGTAGGGACTCAATGTTTGGCCTAAATTGGCAACATTGGCATTTAGAGGCCATCTCAATCTTTCTCCACTGGAGCTTTGTGTCGACCGGGATACGGTTAGAGAGCAACCTCTAAATGAAGATGGAAATTGAATGTGTAAGGCCGGCCTTCCATAAGTCATCCAAGCCCCGGATGATAGGCCTCCGGTTACGGATGGTCTCCCATGTCGTGGCAAGGGAGAAGTCCCCGAGCCGAGAGATGTTCCATCTTGGGATGTCCGGTTCTCCATGAACAATTGGGGTGCCGATAATTTGCTGGATTACATGGTGCGGGAGGCCGGCTTGGGTTTGGAGGAGTTGGAGTTTGGTTTCGTCCCATACTCCATCCCGGGTATAGTCCTCGATCCAATCCCTTGCGCATCTTCGATCATCAAGCGCTAGCTCCCTTAAGGTGCAATTGCCGAGCCATATGTCGTCCCAGAAAAAGATCTTGCCTAGCCCCACCACCCATCTGATGTGCGGCTGTGCTTGCACCGGAACTTTCATGAGCCGTTTCCAATTTGGGCTACTTCGTCCCGAGGGCCTAGCCACAAGAGGGGAAGCCATGGTACAGTACTTGGTCATCATATAAATAGCCCAAAGAGAGTTTTGCTCCCTAAATCGCCACCACAATTTGACATTGAAGGCTCGGAGAACCTCCTTTGACTTGCGGATGCCAAGGCCGCCCTCGGCGGTGGGTAGGCAGATTTAATCCCACCCGATCCAATGTGTCTTCTTCCTTTCATTTGAGGATCCCCAGAAGAACCTAGCCAGCTGTTGATCAATCTGTTTGAGAGCGCCGGCTGTTGGCTCGATGGCTTGAAAAATGT